>NC_038245.2:40638442-40703880 GCF_000004515.6 Glycine max | reverse complement strand
ATTATTTTTCTTCCTGCATCCCCAAAGCATCTTCTGTTATCTTTCTTTCGCCTGCACCTTAAACTTATTTCTCTAGTAGTCTTCCTTCGTTCTTTTCAAACTTCATCTCTTTGTAGGTGCCATATAATCATTCTGGATTAGGTGATTCGGAATGTTCAAAAAAATTATGAATTCTGAAATAATCATTCCAAACAACTATTTTTGGCTTCCCAAAAAACCAATCCAGAACAACGTCAAATGCTGTTCCGTAAAGGCCACAAACAGTAATGTTTGAGATAGGTTGTTCCGTATAGGATAATCACAGTTTGTTGGGTACTTGGTTTAGGGCAATGTTTCGAATTTAGTCCTCTGGTTGGTGTTATTTCAAGGGATATAATTTGGGATGACAACAAGGCTTTAAATGCTGTGGACGAAAAGTTTTGAATTTGGTTAAGCAAGGGCATGCTCATATTCATGCATGGCCACATTTATTTTTGCCATATATATATATAATTTAGTGTTTTTTATTTTATAATTTTTTTTCGTTTTAATCCTTATAAAATATATTTATTTTATTTTTTATTCTTAAGATACTTTAGATAATATTTTTTTTTGTTTAAAATATTTTTTTATTATTCAAAACATTATATAAAGTATTTTAAGAATGAAAAATAAAAAAATATATTTTACAAGAAGTAAAATGAAAAAGTAGATAGATAAAAAAAACACTAAATTATAGAAAATAAAAATATATTTAAACCTTTATTTTTATTTTCATTGAATATATGCAATGAATGCATTGATTTCGGTCCATATTTATTTTTGTTGGCAATGTCTTGGTTACTGGAGGTACCTCATTGTGGCCACCATGGAACTTGATGCATCCATATATTTCACTTTGCAAATCTATACCCATCTTCGTCATAGCATTTGGATCATATATCATCCATATATTTTCACTTTGCATCCATATACTCATTTGCATATACAAAAAAATAAAATATATATTATGCAAAGATGCAAATGAATCAATATCATGGGTGATTAGTATATATAACTAGCGTTCGGAACTTCTGGCTTTGGCACCCACGACAGCAACATCATTGGTGGAAGATTCCATTAACGACAAGAGTTTGAAGAGGCTTGCGGAGCATGAGAGGGAAAAGAGTTGAAGCGGTGGCGTCCACGCGAGTTCAGTGCTGTCGTAGTTCTGGATCTGCAACAACAGAGGTGCGCATCAGGAGAAATAACGTTGATTAAGTGATCGGATAAAGATGATGGAAAAAGGAAGAAGAGAAATTGTAAATAATTTAATCTAATAAATTAACATTTCTAATAAAAACTAATAAATTATTATTTGCTAATAAAAAAATGAATGTGCACACCGCCACACAAAGGGAAAGAATAGTGACATCCCAAAAATTTTTAGGTAAAAAGTAATTTCTAATATTTTCCTAAAAGTAAAATATTATAAGATACTAAAAATATATAATATCATGATAAATAAAATTTAAAGTACTTAAGCTTCTACAAATTACAATTGTCCTCTACATATTTTCATACTTTAAAAATGTTTTATGATTTTTTTATTGTCAATACTAATTTAGTGTGTGAATGTAATACTCTTTATTAAAATAATTAACATTAAAACATCATTAATCCTAATTTTTTTTATATAAAAAATGTGAAGTAATTTGAGTTTTTCGTTATCTTTGTCTCAATAGAATTTTTTCGCTTTGTTCCTTCTTCTCAATCCTTGAACAATCCATTAATATTAAGAGAGACGGTTTATTTGTGTGATTCTATGAAAATGAACTATCTATCCTTATATAAGCGTTATATGTAATTTGAAATTATATCTTTTGAGATTTGTTTAACCAATTTTTTTTTATTATCTTTATCCAATTTGATATATTATCATACTAGTATCTTTTCAAAAATATAATAATTTAATATATTAAAATAATTTAATCTATCTTTTCTTTTACTAAAAGATATATTTAGATAATCTTTATCTAAATAATTATTGGATTATCTTTGAAATATTACATGAATCATTGTGTTCTATGCAATGTATGGTGTGTGTGTTTTTGTGTCACTATAACAATAATGAGAATTAAACTAAATGATTTGGGCTTGAGCATGTAGTTTTGGTATTAAATATCTTATGTTTGTTTGGACTTTGGGTTTAAAAAAATCCAATGGGATACATAATTTTTTTTAGGGCAATTTTTTTTATATACATTAACAAATAAAAATAAATCTGGTGGGGCAATTGCCCCCACAGCAGGTGCATCTGCCAGTGGGAAAGAGGATAGAAGGGTGGGTGTGCTAGGGTGAGACATAAAGGGTACTGTTGTCCTTTCAGTTTCCTATGGAGGTGAAAAAAGAAAAAATAGGGTGCTGAAAGTAAAAGCTCCTTATGGGGCTATATTACAGGCTCGCTCGCAGCCGAAGTGGTTAATGGGTTTGAAAAACCCAATAGCAACTCTAAAGAAAAGTATGAGGGCCTTCTTAGGTGCATCTAGTAAAATTGATGGTACACCAAACAATTGTGTGATTTTCCCGTTTTGCCTTTTACGGAATTAACTCATCCGTATCCCGTTTACAGAAGGATAAAACAGGAAAATTACACAATTACTGGATTTACCAACAATTTTACTGTGAGTGCACGTAGGAATGCCCAGAGGATGATGAGATGAAAAGCCTTACCCACCCTGCTATCATTCATCCTTTGACCTACCTTTGAGGACGTGACAGATTTTGGATCAAGATTAAATACAGGAAAATGAAAAAACTAAACTTTATTTCTATCTGAGCTTAAATAATTATCAGAAATTCGTCCTATATTATTTTAATTTAATTCACTTATACTTTATTAAATAAATTATAGGATAAATTACACTAACATTCATGTGATTTTTTGTGGTTTAAACTGCCACACAACTTGTGTCAGGCAGTTTCTTTAATAAAATTTTACTTTGCTTATAAAAAAAAGTCCATTTTTTTAAATATCACGCGATATCATGTGTTGTTTTACTGCTTAAAAAAGTCCTCTTATAGGATACAATCCCGTTTAATGTATGTTTTAGGAAATGGAGATATATAATGTAATGTATTTTAAACAATTAAGAAGAATTATTGTAAGTGTTAAAAATATAAGGATATTGTTTGAAATTTCAAGAAAATATAGGTAGTGTTAGTGTAATTGGTCCTAAATTATATATTATATGTTAAACACATTCTGATTTTAATATTATATTAAAATAGATATCCAGAGGTTTTAAAAATGAAAAGAAAACATTAAAATACTAAATAACATCTTTAAAAACACGTGATCCTAATATTGTTTATCTATGATCAATGACCATAATAGTTGATTAATATATTCAGAAACTATGGGAAGAAAAAAACTCACACACACAGACATAAGTCTAAAGTACAGAACATATATTTCCAAATTCCAATACCATGCAACCTATTGCATATATAATGACTAAATAGTATAGTTATCAAGCACTGAGGTAACTTAAAATCCACTTCACGATCACATAATTGTATTAGTTCTGTCACTACTTTTCTTTTCTTTTCTTTTCTTTTCTTTTTTGAGAAAAATATATATTTTTTTTTTTCACAAAGCGCGTATTTCTTAAGGGAAATTTTTTTTTTTGGAGCATTAAGGGAAATATTTATAACTAAAGGTAAATAAGGTTTTGAAGAAGCTCATACATATACAGGTGCTCCACTGGAAGGCGTAGCGAGAACGGAATGAGTATTGTGGAACTTGAAACCGCGTATTCACGTTACATATTCCGCGACTTCATTAGTTCACTAAATTAAGGGTTATAATTCTAACACTAATTATGCTATAATTTATTTCTTCTCTAAAAGTAACATTAGATCTTGATTAATTAATTAGTATAAGTCAGTCATTTTTCTTATAATCACGATAATGAAATTTCAAATTTGAATCTAGAACTTCATTCAAATCACTTAAATATCTTTTAAGGTCAACTTTAGTGGATTTATATGTCAAGTCAAATAAATCCCTTCCTTTTTTTTTTTTTTTTGAGGTGAATCTATTCCTATATTTCATTGTTTGGTTTGCACTAATAATATTTCCTAACAGACAGGAAATTAATTAACACCAGATGTATGAATCAATTTGATATTGAATTTTTCCAACATATTAATTATGTATAAAAGACTTTTATTATTTATAATAATTTTATGATAATAATTCTATGAGATTCGAGTAAAACTATTTCTCATAGTAAATTTTATTCACCATTCAAATTTGATATCTTATCTAAGGATGATCACACTCCTTACATATTAAACTTGTATGCCGTAAAACTCATAATTTAAATATTTTGTTGCAATTGATGCTATTTTCCTAAAAAAAAATAGTTTTCATTTCTTCCCGCTCCAAATTTTACATCCATTTTAGTCATTATTTTTCTTTCACAATACTTCATTTTTTTTAATCATTCATCCTACAAATTATTTATAAATATTAATTGATTTTTTTAGTATAAATTATTTTAACTTTTCATAATTTATTCTATCAAAGAAAAAATCAAATGGACCCTACGTATGCTATATATGACAATTTACATTTCAATCAAGTGCTTGTTGGTTTAATGGAATATGGGAGCCACAAGATACGTACTTACGTAGGAAGAGAGAGATTGGGGCAAAGAAGGACAAGTTCCTAGAAGGTTGGCTTTGAAGTTTTAAACGTTTCACAACAGCATGCATGCGACGCAATCAAATTTGTTCATCTTTTAAAGCGTGGAAACATACGTTAACTTGAAACAACATCTACACACACAACGTCCATAACCAACTGTTGAAATCTCATAAGGTTTTTTGACTCTCTCTCTCTCTCTCTTTTTTTTTTCCTTTTTCTTTTTCAGAATGATGACTGATGATTATGTTCGTTTGAAATAGTAATAGTACTACATTGAAAATATCATTTTATCTTGTTCGTTTTTGGCATATATATTTTTTGTGCGACGAATATTCGCGTAAGATATATATATATATATATATAAAGCTTTTTGACATATACTCTTGGGCTCTTGGCACTTCTTGTGCTCTTTTTAATATATATTATCTTCTTGTTTGTCGACAAAACACGAACTTCAATTCGGAGATGCCTTATTCACACACAAAAATATATGGAGAAGCCCATTCATCCATTATTATATACGAACTCAAGCTTAATTATTTATGATTCCATAAACTTTTGTTTATATTTAAAAGAGTGTCACATCATCAGCTGAGGAGTCATTGGATTAAAGAGATAATATGTTACATTACATGTGATAAACGGTAAGAGATATTATTTAGAAAACAAAACTGTAAGAAATATTATATCAGATGAATGTTTGTCACATCAAAGTTAAAATTGTTAGGGAATATTTATGTTTTATTTATTTTATAATGTATTCGATCGATATATAATTTGTTTAAAATATATAAGAGTAAATTAAGAGCCTGTTTGTTTAATTTATAAAAAATATGCTTTATTTAAGAAGCAATTCGTACTTGTTATATATTGACTTTGTTAACGGATTTTGTTAACATGAGACGACACCATCTGATAAAGAACATACTGACAATTGTGATTAAAAATTTTCAGAGACCATAAGAAAAATACGAAATTAAAGTCAACACAATTTTTTTTAGGAACTAAATGGAAAATTTGGCAATTTTTTCTGGAGAAACATGTTCATGTTTATATTATTACTAAGGGATTTAATTTAATTAATTAAATATCTACTTTAACTATCGGTGAAATTTCTTGTCTTTATATTTGATTCCTACTTATACTTATATAAGGTGTTTGGTTTAGAGGTAATAAATGAGGTAGATGAAAATAGAAGAGAAAAATAATTTTAAAAAAGAGAAATATAATAGAAATAAAATAATTGATTTAAGAAAAATATGTGAGAAATAATTTTTTTGTCAAAGAAAAAAAAATATTTGTCTAGAAATTTATTTTTGTACCTAAAGATTGATTTTTTCCCTAAAAAAATCAATTTTTTTTATCTTAAAAATTGATTGTAATGTAACAGAAAAGATGAAAATTTTAAACTACGGATTCACCACTTATAACTTCACTCACTCATATCAAACTTCATTACTTTATTTCCATCTTTTATTTTTTATTTCTTTGCCGAATCGAATACCCCCATAAAAAATTATATTGAGTTAATTTGAATCTGAATCATCATTACCTAAAAATTCAAACTAAAAAATAAAGTGCACGTGGCATGGTATTGGTCATGTGGTCTTGTGGATGACTACGAACTACGAAGAATGAACGATTATACTACGAAGACGCGCACGTGGCGTTGTCGTGATCATGTGGATGAACACGAATATGAACGATGATTCTACAACGAAAGTTTCGAGAGCGTTGAGGAATGTGAGTAGCGGGACAAGTACGTAATTTCGGGGCTGTGGTAGTTGACTGGAACAGCTACACGTGTCCTTTTCTAACAAACTTAACTGCTCAGCCACCCAACCATTTAAAGTTTTCTACGATGATGTTTCATACTTTCGTTTCGCATTTTCATTTGCTGTTCAATTCGAAATTACTGCAGTACCCTCATGGGCTTGAATCATGATGCCCTAACCTCTCTCACTTCTCTTTCCAGGTGTTAGGTTGTGATTAGTTATCCACATTGATTCCTTCTCAAGTTCATTCACCTTTTATTTTAGAAGAAGTCCATTTTTTTTTCTTTTTCGGTGCTTCATGTTTAAGCAAGTATATTTATTATTTGTGTTTTATTGTGTTAAAATAATTTTACTGGGAGAATTTCATACTTTGAGAATAAAAATGTATTCAGATTGCTTAAACTGATTCGGTAGCTATTATATATAGCATTTGTTTAATGCTTAATGATATTAAGGATAAGTCATTAATCATTTACACAATAATAGTTACGTTAAAAATAGACTATAACTATTTACGGACTTTACTTATATAATGACAAATATATATATTTTTTTTATAAAATTAGGCCTAAGCTAGCTAGCAAAAATATTCCAAGCACGTAGGCATCCTTATGCTAACTAACTAGAGACACACCAAATATCATTAAGACAAAAGAAAAGAGCAAAATACAACACGGGTGAACTAAGCTAAAACCCATGAACAAAATTAACTCTATTGCAAACTGGGAGCAGAGATCCACAAAAAAAAAAAAAAAAAAAACCGCTCCTTAATTAACAAGCAACTCCTTCTCTATAATGTTAAATATTTGAATATTAATCTTACAATTAATTTAATTTATAGGGATATAGCTGATCAACGACAAATTTTTTTGTTAATTATTTTTTTTCTTAATTACATTTAATAATTTATAAACGTTTATAATAAGACCGATGGATAACAACAACTTACTAGTCACTTCTCCGGTCAAGTTTGAACGAAGTTTCTAGTTCCAGAAGTTCACCCTTAGCCGCCATTAATAACTATGAGTCCACTTTCTAATTCATTGTTTTAGAGCTGAAAAATTATAACATATTAGCAGTGACCGATAGAAGCTTCATCCACAAAACAATGTGAAAGTATTTCTTTTTCATTTGTTATCGAGTCTTCTTTAATTTGAAGATCCATCCAGTGAAACATTATTTATATATATATATATATATGTGAAAAAAAATGCACGAAAGTCTGCAGGTGTAGTTGCTTTAAACATACAACATTTCTCTTATTTAAAGTGACACAAAATGTGTTCATCATTCAGTTTTAAAAATAAATAAATATGTTCATAATTATAAATTTAAATTATTACACTAGCATAAATACCGTAAAATGTGTTTATTAGAGCATCTTCAACGATACAATCAAGGGGAAGCCGCGGAGATTCTTAGCACATTTTCATAGGCTTTATTATGTCAAATTATATTTAAGAATTTTAACATTTTTTTAATCTAATAATACATTTAAAAACTTAAAACGAATCTCACATTATTCTATGTTTTCTCTTCATTGCCATAATCAGAACCTTGTCTCTCTCGGAACACAGAAGGCATAATTCTAGAATCCATTCTCTACAACTTTTTCCTTATATCTCCTTTAAAATCATGCCAGCAGTTCTTCCCTTCATAATTCATATACATCTCACGATTTGCTATTTATTTATATTTGAATTGAAGAAGACACATTATGTTAATTGTGGCAAGTGTTGAGAAAATGTTTTGTGGTTAGCAGGGTAGGTTGCTAATTTGACAAATCATGTGAATGTTGGATTCTTTTACAAGAATCATTCTTACACGTGACTAAGAACCCAGTTCTCAATAATGGTGGAATTGTGCAAGAATGGTTCCTATCTTTAGAAATTCATTTTAAGAAAATATTGAAGATGCTCTTCGTTTAGAATTATAATGGAGCATATTTGAAAAATATAAATGTTAATATATAATGAAAAACACTTATTTTTAAATCTTTAAATAAATAATAAAATGAATTAAAAATATTTAAACCAAAAAAAATTATAATTAATATAGATTAGGAAACTGCTTCCACCCTATACACCACACCGACTACACGATTACTTGGATAATAAATCAGGAAAGGAGATAATAACAAAACTGTGGTTAATTATTGAATCCCTATCTGCAATCTAATTCCAGCGTCAAACCAAGTCAAAATATGTGTTTTGGAAGGTTTTGCATTTGGTAGAAGTAGAACTCAAACTCACATACACAATAAACAAAACAGAGGTATTTGGTCAAACTTTGACCATAACCATGAATATACTCAATTTTCTATATTCTACATATATATCTACAAGTTACGATCCGACAATCGCATAAACCTTATTAATTATTATTATTATTATTATTTTATAATATCGACCGCTAGCTATTATTTTTACTACTAAAAGAAAACAGTGACCACTGGCGCATAGTATTAATGCTCAGTCATCATCCAATTTGGCAACTTGGTAAGAAAAGGAATCAAATCCGAGTGAAAATATTGATAATTATCCATTTGATTATTCCCATGCACATAGCACCCCATTATCGATCCAGTCACAAAAAAAATAAAAATATTACGAGGAAATGATAAGAACAAGAAACAGAACCAACAGACCTGGCTCCTACTTTTCAACAGAATCCATGATGCATCTCATCAATAAACAAAACAAAACGTGACATAAAAAAAAACAATTTCTAACGTCAAAATAATAACAGAATGCGCAAAAGTTAAAGTATTTTTAAAATTTGTAACTAAGTTGCCACATGATTGACCCTATCAAAAGCAATCGAACGGACACAAAAGCCTTAGAAAAATATTGGGTCAGGGTTATGTGTTGCACATATTATAGTGTCAACGACATGGACCAATTTAGTCTTCTTCAAACCGATCCCATAAAGATAGAGCTTTCCCACCAAACTTCCCTATTATCTTCTCCCTTACGTTTCAATTTTGAATTCCATTTGTGCTCTCACGCACAAATATATATAGGCACACACGCGCTTATAATTTATGGTACATGAGAAGTGTTTTTTGTCCATTGTAGATTGTCACATATAGAGAAACAGAATTAGAAGAAGGGTAGCTGGGAAACTTTGGCAATTGAAACCTTTTTTTCCATTGAGTGATAGAGAGCATGGAGAACATGAAGATGAACAACGATGAAAGGTTTGCACAAAAGGGTGTCCCAGTTCATAGCCAGGTTATGAAGATCAAGCAAGAGTCAGAGAAAATTGTTGATTGGTCCCCTGGCAAGCCAGAGATAAGATCTGTTCTTCGCGAAATAAGCCGGCAAATTTCCCGATCGCCGTTGGGGATCTCCGGCCAACCGATTTCAGTTGGTGAGTCATAGGTTCAGTATATGGTTAAGGGTTTTTGGATTAGTGTGTTGATGTACACAGGTGGAAGAGGGAGGTTCTGTTTGCTTCCCCTGCTCCTGTTCTGTTTTCCTCTGTTTTTTGGTCAGAGAATATTTAGGCATTTAGCTATATTCTCCACTTTTTTTCTTTTTTCTTTTTGTTGTATATAATAATAATAATAGTGTTATTGGATATATCATATGTGTTTTATTTTTTTATTTTTTTGTTTGGTTAGCTTTAGTTTTCTGGTTTGATATGTTCTATCAAGTTGGGTGGGGCTTGGGGAATTGATTTTGAAGGTTCCTCAATTTTGAATGGTTCAGTCATATACTTAGAAAGAAGTTAAAAGAAGAAGAAAAGTAAGATCCAATTGGTTGCTTGTAACTCGTACTAGCCTTTGTGTTTGAAGTCTTCCATGATTGTAATTTGGGTTTTCTGGTCTTCGGGGAGTTTTTTTTTTCTCTTTTGGATTAATTGTTCGAGAGGTACCAATATTTCAGAATTAAAAAAGAAAAAGAAAAAGAGGGGAACCAATATTTATTGTTGTCAAAAGATTTGAATAGATCTTTAAAGTTTATACTCTTTATAGGTTTAAATATTTTTATTAGATCTTCATAAGCGGCAGAAAAGATTCAAAAATAAAATACTTTGTAAATTACTGAAATTCAATTACAAATTTAAAAATTCAGGGGTTAATTCAATTTTTTTTATTGGAAAAAGGGTATAGAAAAACAGTTTCAACGTTTAATTTGGAACACTCTTCAAAATCCATGTTTAAATTAAATTTGAATTAGAGATACGTTTGATATTAGCCGTCAATAATGGCTTTGCATTCGCCAATCAACACTTGAAAACCTAAGCAGTAAAATACTAGTGGGATCCAATATGATTTGTCATTTTGTGTTCATTTCACGCAAATCATGATTAGACACTTTTATTTAAAACATATGATGATTATCAATTTGAGTTATGGAAAGTGGTGGGTGAATGTTTGGTTGAGTAGCGCAACGGCTGAAAATAAAACGTAGGAGGAAGCTATACCTACAAGTCTAATGCCTTGCTCTACGTGTAGTATTGAACTATTTTTTTCTCTCTATGTGCCATGCTTAATTTGTTTGAGATGGTCTAACAATTCTGAGCAATTCGATAACAGAACAACGACAATGGGAAAATAGTTGAGGAAGGATTTTTATTTTAATGATATATTTTTTATTTTGTTAAAAAAAGAATTTGATGTGTCAATTTTAAATTAGTTGTAATAATCCAAATAGTTTATTGTTGTGAAAGGTGAGGATGTGCAAATTCTAAATGAGTTTAACGGCGAATTTGGATCCGAGAATCCATATAAATGACAAAGTTTATCTACATATACCTCAACCAATAAGTGATAATTCCCAGTCTTTTCAGATTGCAGAGTCAAAAGACAAAGTTTCAAAGGTGGGAATTGAGTTGGATTTCGACCTGAGAAAGATATTAGAACACTTTTAATAAAAAAATGGGTTAAGTCCCCCATATATCATGTCCATCCATTAATTTATTTACTTTATTGATTTATCTTAATTATGACAATTAATTCTATCTCTTTTAATTTTTAACAGAAATAATTTATCTTTTTTATTATCTTTCCTCCTCTAATCATCTCTTTCTATTAACTTCTATTTTTTTTATGAAAAAACTTATGTCTTCTATCTCTTTCATTATACATTTTCTTCAATTATCTTTCTCCTTTTTTTTAGAAAAAAAATGCAACTTTTTAGATGTGAAAATGGGACAGAGAAGGGTGATTGGAAAAGATGGGACTTGGGATTTTGAGAATCAGGGAGAGGAGGAAAAAGTTAGCAAAAAAAATAAAATGGGAGGTTGAGATTTGTGATGAGAATGTGGAGCAAAGGAAGGATGACTAGAAAAAATGGAGGGTTTATGCTTTGAGATAGAAAGTGGAGCAGTCGAGTGCAGCTAGAAAAAATGGGAGTTCAGATTTTGAGACAAGGTAGAGAAACTGAGGAGGGTGAAAAAAAATGAGGAGTTAAAGTTTTGAGGTGGAAGTCTCAAGCGAAGGAAAGTGCCCGAGAAAAAGAAGGGGTTCAAGTTAGAGATGGAGAAATGAGACGGAAGAGAATGACTTAAAAAAAATTAGGGATTGGATTTTGAATTAGAATAGTGAATATCAGAGATGCAATATAGTTGTAGCGTTTTCTATTTATTTACTTAAACGAATTTTTACCTTTTTTTGTGAATAAATGAATTTTTACTTATTTCATAGCTAAAGTAGAAAGTTATTTTTTTATATTTTTATAATTACAGGGAGAATCCTTTTTTTCTTCTAGATCACCAATATTTTTTTTGGGAAAAATGTAAATTATATTAAACCCCAAAATGATACAACAATAAACTGAGTATATCCGTTAGACAAAATCAATCAAAAGTCTTCCTAATACAAGAAGGCATGTATCAAGATATTAAAACAAATGCAACATGTACTTATCTATACATAAGAAACATAATCTTGCTAATAACTTCTATTACAGAAAATTGATAATATTTAAAAATCAGTTTATTCCTAAACAGTCAGATGCAGTAGACTGTAATTGTTATAGCTAGACAACGTAATTTTTCTTAAACAGCTGATGTAGATGTGACCCTAATTAAAAAATCACCAATATTTTTTATTAGAAACAATTTGTTTGAGTCGATCGGCTAAAATATACCAGAATCCATTCAAAATGTCCAAAAATCATTGACGTTAACATTTTTTTTAAATACTTTTAAATTTAATTATATATAGTTACAATCACAAAACGTCACATTTAATAAGAGTCATTAGTTCTTCAGAAAACTAAAATTAATGATCGTACGCGATACAATCCAACTGATGGAAAACTGAAAAATTGCTGAAGCAGTATATTTGTTTGACTCATCATCCATGAATTTGAGATGACGCTACCTTTGTCGTTGGTTCTTTTTTTCTTCTCAATGTTGAGTTTCATTATCAAAAAGAAAAATAGAGAGATCGATCCTTTTCTAAGTTAAAGAGAAAACGTCTTGTTTCCCATGTAACCTTCACGTGAAAAGTAAAGCATAGCTGCGATTCCTTGGGGGCATATTATATATATCCATACATACGTAGAAAAATGGCAATAGTAGTTAGTGACCACTAGCATGTCTTGTTTTGGTGGATGTGTGTTCTCATTCCTTATTGCATTGTGCCAATCATGAGCCCTTTAGACCAATGAAAAGTTACTTCTTTACTGATTCAATAAGAACACTTTCTTATAATTAATTGTTTGATTCTCCAATTCCATTTTTGAGTTTATTAAACCATCTTGTTTACCGACAAAACAATGCATAATTGAGAGTGAAAGTGTCTTTTTTCTATTATTCTATTGGCTTTTCTTACGTGCGGAAGAAAAATGTGTACAATGTGACAAACAATTGTTTGTCACGTACACACACAGAAAAGGAGTGTTTGTTCAGGTTTATATACGTATAAAAAAAAGTGTTTGTTCAGGGCAAAGAGGAAAGTACTTCACTTAAAAGAGTTGTGTTCAACTTTCGAATGTCCTGCTAGATACAAGAACTCAAGAAGTTAAAGTATAAAGTGAAATTGATGTTTTTTTTTAACCCCTCGTAAGGTCTGTCTCTATTTATTTTTCATTCTATAAAGTATAATCATAATTCTGCATCTTTTTTTTTACTAAGTGCAATACAAAAATTAAAATAACAGTATATACAATATAAATTGAGAAAATTCATATGAGCTATGCAAAGCTCAATTCATTCTATGAAAGCTAAAGTTATAATATAAAATATCACAAGCTTGGAGGACCATGAATAACAAAATAATTAAAATTTAAATTAAAAATTATTCATAAAAAATAGACTGTATATCATATACATATTTTGTGTGTTTGGATATACAGTAATTTGAACATATCATGATTTCTTGAAGCTAACCAATTAAATAGTTATTTTTTAGTTGATTTTTCTATAATTTTATACTCGCACTAAAGGCAAGACATCATCATGTTTTCCTTCTTTTTTTCTCTCGTATCCAATAACTCTCTCTTGTCCTTAAGGAAGAACTCCCCACAAGAGAGGGTGCATAGAAGACAAAGTATACCTCCTACGTATAGAAGGTTGTGTTAATGCAAACCTTCAAAGTATACACTAGAAACATAGGGCATCTTATTTCAGCAATATTTATATACTTTTTGGAGGATACTACTGACCTAATCACACTGATTATTTTATTTTGTGGAAATGGACAAAGATATATAATTCGGCAGTACCCACCGACCACCGTGCCCACATGATATCTGACGGTTGTTTATTGCTTCAATGCACATGATAATGGCACTGCACCTCTCATTGAAAACATTGTCAAAATTTGATGCAGAAATTTAAAATCAGTCACAATCTTCAAAATTATTCAATTCTTTGGAATGTAGGTAAGGCCCGTTTAAATCAGATTTTGTGCAAACGAATAAAAAAAAAATACATATTTATGTGATTGTGAGAGACTATAATGATTTTGTTTTTTGAAGAGAAGACTATAATGAACTTGCATTCGGCATTCCCCTTCATGTTACCGTGGTCCTTTGATCAATATCGCTCATAGGATAATGAAAATTGGAAAGTCTGATATATTTTTTCTAAGAACTTCACTTATTTATTTTTAATTTTACCTTAATAGATTTGCATTTAATTCATTTTTTTTTTAAAAAGTGAGTTGCCCATAAATAAGTTATTTGTTTGCACGGAACAGTGTATGGGAAATTCTTGTTATTAATGACGAAATTATTCTCAACCATAGACATGGCACATGGAGGCTCAAAAAGACCACTTAGAAATTCCTAACTAAACATCACCTTGCAAATATAAATTTTTAGATCAAATGACTATTGAACACAATTTTTAGTGGTCCAAATCTAGAGACTATATGACTGTTTTTCATGGTTTCCAGAGGATGGTAGTCTCTGCGATCATGGAGGTGACTACATATGGATCCATATTAGAAGCAGGCCTTCTGTCCTCAAAGTAACCTTTGCCATTTTTCTCTGTGTCTCTTCCAACTCTAATGGAGCTTCCACGGTTTGCCACACCCTATACATAACAGAAAACATAATATCAGTTCCTAATCTGAAAAATCAGGATCCTTAAAAAATACTATTTCATGTCATATGTTTTCGAATGAATTCAGTCACAAATTATCACTTTTATAATAACTAATTTAAAAATCATATTAATAATACTCCTTCCAATCGAAATACACTATTACTTATTTTTTATGAAAAGAATTAAAGGGAATAATTCTTTATTAGTAGTATTTTTTAACACTATTACTTATTTTTTATGAAAAGGATTAAAGGGAATAATTCTTTATTAGTTGATAGGTATAAATTTATATCCACCTGTTAACAACTATAAGAAAAATATTGTGATATTTTAAGGTTTTCCTTTTATACTTGTTTCTTTTAATATTGTTGATGTAAAGATTTTTTCACTATCAACAAATTATATAATTAAAAATTATTGATAGTGTAATGGTGTAATCCAATTCCACTATTACCAAAACTTCTCTCACTTAAGAAAAAGATTGTAGCATTTCTAGTTAGTTTTAGGCTTAGCCCCTTACCCAAGAGAAGGTGTTGATGTCTGCAGTTTCATGTCTTCCAGTGAGACGTCTCTCGTTGCCTTCTCCATATGCTGCAATGTGCTCCTTGTGCCTCAATCCAAGCTTTTCAATGGCCTTCTTAATCACCTCATAACCACCCTCATCTCTCATGGACTTGGTGCTGAAATCACCATTCATTTCAAGTTCTCAAAATGGAAATAATTCGAACAATAATATGAAAAAGTAAAATATAATATAGGCTCTATGTTATGTTACCTGTAGTTTGAGTGAGCTCCAGCTCCATTCCAATCTCCCTAATAGCAACAATGTAACCAATAAAATCAAAAATAGTGGAATAAAAGAATAATAAGATCAATAATAAGACAATAATCAACAAAATTAACGGTTGATAAGTACAAATCTAACCGGAATAGGCTTGGGATCAAATGAAACAATTACTCCGGCCATCTCTGTAATCCTCTGTAACATAAAAACATCCCATCAATATTTCTCTTTTCACTGATTTTCACTAATTATGTTGATCATATATAATCATTCAAATTAAATTTAAAAAATGAATGAAATTTTAAATTACCTCCAAAATGTACCGAGCTGCCCACACCTCATCTCCAGCAGATATACCAACAGAAGGACCAACTTGAAATTCCCACTGTAAAATAAGGACATAAATCAGAAATATTAATTATTAATTTTCCCTACAAGCCAATTAAATAGTAGGAATAAAAAAAGTAAGAAGTTAAGGAACTAATAAATAATTTTTTTATTAAAATTTACATTGAAGATGTATTGATAACTTATATGTTACACTTATAAAAAACACTTTCTACTTTTGATATCTTAATGGCTCTCTTCTAGGAAACTGGTTGGATTTTTTTTAAAATAATAGTAATTAAATTTTGTTTATACCTGACCAGGCATAACCTCTCCATTGATGCCACTAATATTGATGCCAGCATAAATACAAGCTTTGTAATGTGCATCTACAATATCACGGCCATATGCTTTATCAGCACCAGTTCCACAGTAGTATGGGCCCTGTTCAAACCGACATTGATTTTTATTTAGTTATACAAGGGAGGATAACTGTGAGGGAAAAAAAAAGAAAAATAGGAAAACAAATGTGAATGAAGAATGTGAGTGCTGATATATCACATCACATTTTTTTTATTAACAGTAATTTTACCCCACTTATTCATGCGCAGCAATTTATACATTTATGCATATTTTGACCAATAACCAATTTGTACGAGAATTTCAACAAAAATTTATTGGCATTGCGTTTTACTTGGAGTTTGATGCATAATTGAAGGATCATTAAAATTAAATGTACTACTACTACTATTTTGCTTAAGTAGAGAGTTACAAAAGAGTACTAGAAAAACACATTATTAGTAGTAATTTAGAAGAAAAACTAAAGGACAAAACATTATAAACAACATTTAATTTTGCTAAGTGGGAAATTTATGCAGTAAAAAATGGTTGTCTGACTTTTGTCTTTACTCAAAGATATGAACTAAATGACCTTCAAAGCCTTACGTAACCAGCCAAACCACTTTCTCAGTTTCTCGGTAACCCAAAAAAAAAAACGCTGATACAAAAGGAGAATGACGTAGAAGACATTCGTTACTGGTGTTTCAATTATTGCAATATAGGACAACCTAATTTGGGAAAGATGCCAAATACTAGTAGTAACAAAAATTGTACATGAAATGTGTACTTGAAAATCCAAAATCATGGAACTAGTTTGAAGCATTTGAGAAGAATTGGAACAAATGCAAAACAAGAAAATACAAATGGGACATAAAAAGTAAATATAAAGACGGGGAAGAAAAGTTTCACATTTTAATCGGTATTTTTATGATAATTAATAACCTTGTAATACATTAAAAATGTGAGATTATTTTTCCCCAGAAAAAGAATTTATGATTAGATGGTATATTATTTTTTTATAAAAAAAAAGGGAACATTTCATACCTGTGGTCCAGGAAACCCACCAAGTGGCCACCCAAGTGGCCAATTTACATCTTTCTGCAACAAGGTATATTCTTGCTCAATACCATACCTGTTAGCACATCCATGAAAGAGTAAACTTAATTATGTTGCAATAACAATTTCATGTACACAACATCATATAAAAAGTGATTCCTAAAAAGGGGTTTCTAGAAATCGGAAGCATATGGTTGGAAAATGTCAAAGAATCCAAAATATGACGATATTTGGAAATACATACCATGGTTCCTCAGCAGCAACGTCAGGGTGGCTGAAAATTTTGGCAGCATCATACCTCTTGTTGGTTGGAAGTGGCTCACCAGCGGGGGTGTAAACATCACAAATCACCTATATATTATCAAAAAGTGAACACTTTGACCCACAAAATAGTATACAATTTGATGAACTAAGAAAAAAAAATGCTTGCTTTATTACAAGCCAATAATTTAACTTGAGGAACTTACAAGAATATTGTTGCCTCTCCTAAAGGGGTCCTTGAAAATAGCTTGTGGGCTGTTCTCAAATAAATATAACAACAAAAAGAAAACACCACTCATCAATTTTTTTGTGAATAATAATAATAATAATAATAATAAAACAAAAGTGCATAAGAGGAATGAATCATACTATAGGATGACTTCACTGTCATCCCCTGGAGCTTGGTCTGTGCTAGAGCCATCGTAGTTCCACTTTGGAAGCTTTGCAGGGTCACTCACTGGCCCAGGAAGAGTCTGTTTGTTTCAAAACCACATAAAAAAATCACAAAAAAAAAAGGTTAAATGGGAAAAGGTTTCCATAAATAATTGATTATTGTCACTTATGATGAAGAAAAAAAATGTTACCCTGGCTTTGCTTCTGAGGTCCATACCAGATCCACCAACCCTGTTCATGAATAAATAAAAACCATTAAATAATTTTCCTTTGCTTTTTTAGGAACTGGATCAAACCCAGGAGCATGTTCCACCACTAATCCATTATTTTTTTTTCTTATTATATATGTGTTTGATGGAACAACATGTCAAAGGAAGCAAAGTTCCAAAAGGATCACTCAAGATAAAATATACCCTGAATCAGAAAGCATAGTATATCCATAAAGGGGTTGGTTTACATTAATGGAATAATAACTATTTGGTCAAAGATTTCACAAACAGAACACAAAACAGAGTCCCCTGTTTCTTGCACAAGGTTTATGTTATGCTTGGAATCTTTGAGAGAGGGCTCACCATATGTACTCAGCAACGATCTTTTCTGTGGATTCTGAGAGATTGAGGTTGATGAGATCCGAAAGCAAAGACATCTTGATAATGAAAATGAAGAAGAAGAAGAGCACTATGAGAGGATATTGTAGAAGATACCAATAGGTGCAAGCTCTAGGTAGCTTTCTTTGATAGGGTGAATGACTCTGTTTGGTGTTAAAGCCCTTTTTATAAGCGAGTCAGTGGTGTTTAGTATTGAATAATACTATGATTTGCACTACACATAGACGTGCTTGTATGTGTTTGGAGACCTTTTTCTTCCCACAGTTAAATTTTGAAATCTGGAATAAGATAGTGATATTTTAAGGGTTTTCTTTTATAAAAAAGATAAAAAAGAAATAAAGTGAAGTTTATTTTATAATAACTGAAACCGCGGAAATTAGTCTATCTTTTTTAGTTCTTTTTTTTCATCTCAGTATCTATTTTTTTTTTATAAAAAAATATCTAAAGCTAAAGTGGTGGAAAAAAGATAATGTCAGTTTTTCCGCCGCCTAATAAAGGGGTGATTTTTCTTTTTAATAATAAAAATCAATTAATGAACATGCTTTGCAATGACATTGTTTATTTTTTATTTATTTATATAAAATTATCAAAGTCTGATGATAAGCACACAAGCATGTGAAGGAAACGTACCAAGTACGGTACTGGTACTAGATTTGATCACCTAAAAATGAGATGAGATTCTCTATAGAAAAAAAAGAAAAAAAAGATGAGATGTATTTTAAAACAAGACTGGAGTTATAATTAATCGTTGAATTAGGATATTAGATTATAGCATTACTAAAAGAATATTATTGAGAGAGGTACGTAAGTTTTACAAAATATCTATTAACAAATGTATATAATTTATTAATTGTAAATTTAAATTATCCCTTTTTATATATGAAATAGTATTTTAGCCTATGGATTGTATATAATTTTTTTATATAACTAAATTTTATAATTTATAATAAATAAATATTTCTAAATATATAAATTTATATTATAATTGAAATTTGTAATAAAAAATATTTAAACATATAAATTATATCTAAAATATTATCATGTGCATGTGAATTTTTGGATTAATTATAATTTTGATATCTTATCTTATTTTATTTGATTCATAATTTTAATCTTCCTCGATTCTGAAAGAAAATATTTGATCTTATTATTTTGAAAAAAATCTGCAAGATCCGATCTTTAATTTTACATACGTTTTAATGGTTATTGTTTTATCTTCTTGAATAATAACTTCATTCATCATTAACTTCGAAAGTATAGTCGGCAAACCCCATGATAGTTCATTTCCTTGGAAAATGTTAATGAAACGGAATGTAATTCCTCAACTTCATTTGATAAATTAGAAATAAGATTTTTTTAAATATACAAAATATAAAACAAAAATTGATATAATTTATAAGCGTATAAATATAGTTAAAAAAATCATGAATCACACGTGGATCCACTGATGTAAAATTATTTTCGCTTAATTAAATATTGCAAATTCGAGTATTCGAGTTTTAAATCTCTGGTGGAAGATACAAATGATTTAAAACAAAATAAATATAGTAAAAAAAACATTATGTATAATTATTTTATTTTATTATGAATTTTAATTATAATATAATTTATTAATTTAAAAAATATTTATTAATTGTAAATTTAAATTATCCCTTTTTATATATGAAATAGTATTTTAGTCTATGGATTGTATACGAATGATTTTTTTATATAACTAAATTTTATAATTTATAATAAATAAATATTTATAAATATATAAATTTATATTATAATTAAAATTTGTAATAAAGAAATATTCAAACATGTAAATTATATCTAAATTTATGATAAATAATTTATGTTGTGATATATTATTGTTAATTATTGATAATTTATTTTATAACAATATTCAAATTTAGTTGAAACTAAATATATCAAAAATGATAAATTAAAAGAGATTAGAAACTAAGTTAAACAATTGAATTGATATTAAAAGTATAAAACGACATGTTACATGCATGTTAGGGGAATATTTGAATTTGAAAATAATATATATTTGAGCAATTCAAATATATAAATAATCAAATTGATATTAAAAGTATAAAATATATTGAATTTTAAATAATAGTAAAAATAATCAAACTGAGGAAAACTTTTGAGTGTTTGTTTTTCAGAATAAATGAACCAAATCTCAAGTAAATAAAAAAAAACATCAATATTGCTCTTGAAACATAATAACTACTAGAAATAGAACAATAAACGCCGAGTGTAATGAATGCTAAATATATAAGAGGTGAGTGTAATTTGCTCAAATATATTGATGTTGTATCACTTTTTTTTTTATAATTTTTTTACTTACCAAATAATAACATAACGGAAGCAATTTATATTTATAAGATATTAAATAATTTTTATATTTTATTCATAAAATAATAAGACATATATAACATGTTTCTTTTTGTCATATCAGTTTGCCAATTCAGTTAGTTGCTTTTCTTGACCAAGGGTTAAATTCAAATTGTTGATATGTGACTTGCAAGCAATATAATACAAAAAAAAGTGTGGTCCTGAGAAAATTACATGACATATTCCGTCTTGGTTCTTGAGAGATTAACCAATTGTTTGCACATATGCTCAAGGTTTCAGGGATGGTGCATATTACACACCAAAGGTGAACTCAGATTTTTTTTATCAATAAATCTTAATTAATTTCTTCAATGCTTAAACGCCAAATGACTTTAAGAGCTTCGGAAGTACACTTTATATGACGTTCATCTCTCTCAAGAACTATGTAGATATCTTACTTGTTACACTATTAAATAAAGTCTTTTTTACATCAGTCGAAAACAGTATTCAATGGTAGAATCAAACACTTTCAACGACAGGTTAAAAAAAAACTGTCTTAGAAAATCGACAACTTTTTAAGATGGTGCTTTTTCTACGCAATTACTTTGTATGGAATCCTCTCTCAATGAGATTTTTATCCACCTATTTGTTGTTAATGAATATTGTCATTCCTTGAAAATGAGTAAAGAAACTAAATATGAGAATCATCACAGAAACATCAATGTAATTACATTTAGTACCACAACAGACACACCCAGAACAAAGTAGTGACGTGCACTAAATCTCATACAATTTATAGTTTTGGGAATCTTACGAGTCATTGCCATATTCCTCTTCATAAACAAAAGTGTTGAATACTGGGCTCATAGGTCCCTTAGCCTCTGAACCATGACCACCACTATCCTTACTTTTATTCCTCTGTTACATGAACTCTAAGAGTTAGGTAGAGCAATGCAAAAATAAACACACAAAAAATGTATTTAAACATACTACTTTCATTCTATAAACATACTATTTAAACACAACATGTCGCAATTCTGGTTTAATAGTTATTTATATTACTTTCCAAACATATACATGTTTTAATGCACAAGTTGATAAATATGATAACCAACATGTTGTGAGTTAGTGTAGGAAAGATGCCAGTAAAACAGAGTATAAATTGCTACAAGTTTTAAAGTTTAAACTTCATAAAGAAGGATGGGGTTACCAAAAGCAAATTGGTTCTTTTGTCTCGTCTTCGAAATCCAGCACAAACAAAAAATAAGCAGCCTATAATGTCAAATCTGAATGAAGCTAGCATTCACTGTATTTTCAAAAATAAAAAATGGAGAATCATCATGTACCTGAAATGGGAGAAGTATATCTAGAAGTCCAAATCTCCATAGTAGTCTTAAAGAAGCTTCACCAGATCCATAAGCTAGCATATAATTTATTTCCATCAGAAGCCTACTCTGAAACCTTTTACCAACTATATATATATATATATATATATATATATATATATATTGTAACATACAAATATAATAATTCACTTAAAAAAATGTGTACCTTCTCTAATCCAATAGTCCATTTTTTAAGGAATAAACAAACAAGAAGTTATAAAATTAGCATAGACAACCTTCTAAACATTAATTGCTGGTACCCAAAATTTTCAAATTTGAGTAATCTTTCAAGATAGTATATATATAATCAAATTCAATTAACCACTTATCAATAAATAAAGATACTTACAGCCGCATAAAATTGAAGGTCAATTACATCTATGCTCACACTAACAGGTTGTTTGCTAACACGACACAAGATTCCCGGTAACTATTTTGTTTATTCCTTCTATGACTCTGATGACCCTGAAAGCCCAATGACTTTCTAACAAAATAACATGTTAAATTAGTCGACAACAATATATATTTCATTAATGTTGTAAAATGAAACTATTTTACTACACGCGTCTTATTGAAAAAGTGAGCAATTTTTGTTTTTGAAAAAATTATATATTTTTTGAAAAATGATTTTTAATTCTAAGAGTTAGAAAATCATATACTAGATGGCACAACTATACTGAATAACACAACTCATTTTGTCACTTAATGGAATATAAAAGGAATATTTTTTAACACAAATTTGAGACATAAAAAATTTGTTTCTTTAATTTTAGGCAAAATTATAAATTTGGTCTCTGAATTTATCTTCAGTTTTGGATTTGGTCCCCTAATAATTTAATTCACGAATTTTATTAGTTTAGAAACATAGTTTATGTTAGTGTGCTGATTACTGGGGTCATTATTTAGCATAGAGATAACTAGTTTCATTATCCTTTCCTAGGTTCATTATTTATGTTCTGTTTTTAGAGTGTATAGATTCACTATAAATAAACTTTGCAATTCAATGTTTTTTCACGGAATGCTTCAGGTAAACTAAATCCCTTTACAATAAGAAAAGAAAAAGAAACGGTTTGGAAAATTTTATGCATGAGGATTGTATGAGATTATGAGACTAATTATTGAAGTTTAGTTTTTCATAAAGAGTTGTTTGGATGTAAGTTTATGTTATGTACAAACTTAGGGTATTCTTATTGGGTTTGATAATCTGGATGGGGTGATTCACATAATACATGAAGCTTCAAGTAACTCAACTGCAGCAGTTGGTTTACGCAATGGTAAACTTCGTATTTTAAGTATATTTATTGGTTTATTGATTTTTCTTGATTGTAAATTTCTCAGGAAATGAAAAGAGTGGGTTATCTAGCAGGTCCTATGATTACTATGACTTTGTCACAATATTTTCTACAGATTATTTTAATGATGATGGTTGGTCTCTTGGGTAAGCTTGCTCTCTCTAGCACAGCCATTGCCATCTCTGGCTTTAGTCTTATTGTAATTCTCTTCCTTTCCCATCTCATTGCTTTCTTCTTAAGCTTTAAGACCTACAATTGCATTGAACCCAAATTATCAAAGGAGTTAAAATTATTTAAAAGAAGAGATGAAGATGAATTAAAACACAAAATGGCTTAAGTTCGAGTAGGACTCTCTTACGTGAAGATACCTATGGTCTCTAAAAAAATTATAAGAATTAATTGCACTTTGTCTTTTTTGTACATGTCAAACAATTTGGAATGTCATGTGCTCTGGAAACTCAGTGTGGGCAAGCATATGGAGCAGAGCAATATAAAAAATTTGGTGTTCAAATATACACTGTTATTGATATTAACTCAATGTGCACTGGAAACTCAATGTGGACAGCTAAATCACAGCTCAAAGCCCACCAGATTCTCTATCTCTTCCTTACTCGTTTTCTTTTTTCTTTTTAATTATTTAATATTTAATATTTTGGGAATTTATTTGATTTATCATATTATTTTGTGGCTTTTTTTTGTTCTGGCTTCCTTTTGTTT
Source organism: Glycine max (assembly GCF_000004515.6). NCBI lineage: Eukaryota > Viridiplantae > Streptophyta > Magnoliopsida > Fabales > Fabaceae > Glycine > Glycine max. Next base: position 40,679,441 of record NC_038245.2, on the reverse strand, counting down.
GATTTTCTAGCTTTTCAATTATTACTATTTTATATTTGCTTTTATTTTTTGTATTTACTGCTGGTTTACTATAGTATTATTTAAGAGAGAAAATTGTTGTAGGTTCTATAGTAAGATGAGACTTAAGATAGATAGCGATTAATTTTTTGAGAAAAGTACTAAAATAAACTCACAACTGATATTTGCAATGTTGAGTTAATATTGCTGGTTGCCAACACTAGGAAATTGAAATTTTAGAATAACTAAATTGAAATTAAAGTATGAATTGCTAGCAAATACACACTCTTCCTATTTATATTTTTGCTTGAATATTTATGAAATTTACATAGCATAGTTGCACCTGAAATAAAGCTGCAAGAATATGGGATTTTGTGAACAATTATGTATTGCCTAGGTGGCTGATTGAATTTTGACCAAGATTTGTTATTTAGAATTGGCATTTAAACATGATCTTAGTCTAAGTATCAATTCATTATATCTATTTTAATGATTTATAAGTGGAGTTTTTGTCTATATCCTTCATGCAGGCCAAACTATTTATTATGGGGGAGGGGTGGAAAATAGGAGTTTCATACATTAGGGTGCCTGTCTTGTTGCTTGGAGTTACTCCACCGGTTAGTTTCCCTTTATGGAATAAACTACTACTAATGCCAAAGAAATTCTAAAATAGCATGTGTGATTAAACCAGACTTGATAATCCTTGAAAATACTTTTTCTCTTGGTGATTATTTGGTGAATTTCGTGTGATTTAGTAATATACCACATATTGTCGTTGTTATTTACTTGATAAGATGATGTGACTATCAATTATGTCTCTTCACTACTTTGTTATGCCTAAAATTTTTAGTTTTGCAGTGGCATTTCTCTGTGTGTTTTCACTTCCCTTTTTTCCCGAATAAACCTTAACATACCAGTAACGTTGCTGCTTTATGAACTTTATGCCATGAAGTTAAATATTGGAAACAAACCTTGTACTAATTGGAGTAATTAATTAAAGCAACATATACTAGTAATTATTATCTTTGGTGCAAGAAGTCTTAATTAATCATTGGATCAAAAATGTCATGTAATCGCCTCAAATCATATGTAAAATTAAAACATATTTAGTGATTATCATCTATCCTGCTGATTTAATTTTTATAATATATTCCTATATTTATACTTACTATACTTTCTTTATTTTGTAAATGTTAATTTTTTTTATCATTGAGAATAAATTTTGTAAATGTAAAATTCAAAATCGTAACTCATTCCTATTTTATTTGTTGTTTTCAAAGTTTAAGATCACATTAATTATTATTTAATTAATTATATCATTTCTTTTTTCTTAATCTTTAATTAATTTTCATAAGCACATTTATTGTAGAATAGAAATAAAAAAGAGTAAAATACAAAATTTCATAACTATTTTATAAGATTTTTTTTACTGTATTACATTTCTTATTATTTTTATAAAAAAATTATATTTATTAATTAGATACCTATCCTTCTCATTTAATATATTTAATAAATTCCTATATTTATAGTTATTAATCAGACTTTTTTATATTTGTAAATATTACATTCAAAATCATAACTCATTCATATTTAAGTTATTTTATTTTATTGAATATATTTATTGTTTTTTTAGAAAAATATATTTATTATTTAGATGTCTTTCCTTCTCATTTAATATATATTTAACAAATCCTTATATTTATATTATATTTTGTAAATATGAAAGTCAAAATCATTACGCATTCCTATTTAATTTATATATGATTATTTTATTGAATACATTTAGTGTTACTTTAGAAACTATAAATATAGGATGCCTTTCCTTCGCATTTAATTTCGATAATAAATTCCTATATTTATAGTTACTTGACTTTTCTATATATTTTTAAATATTAAATAGAAAATCATTACTCATTCCTATTTAATTTATTATTATTATTGAATACATTTATATTTCGAAATTTAACCTCTTCTCTTATCATATTATAATAAATAGAAAAAAATATAAAATATTTATGCACATTAACAGACTAAAAAAATTTACATGGTCGATCAATAAAAAATTATCATTTTTAAGATAATTGTTATAAAAATTAATAAATTTTCTTACATAATTTTTTTAGGAATTTATCTTATATTATATTTATAATTAACTGATAATATTAAATCCTTTTCCATGTCAATATATTTATTAAAACAATTATAAGGATATTAGCTTCTTTTTTATTTTTCTGAATACACAAGGAGACTAGTCCGGTACACGTTACACCGTCCGTCACATAGTCAAAGTATATAAAGATGCATTAAAAATGTAGAAAAATAAAAAAGTAAAAAAATAGCCTGTGCATTCAATTTTTTAAAAAAAAACGTATGGAAATTAATTTCCAAATGGGACTTTATGGTGAAAAATAAATAAATTCATCTGTGGACTCCACTATCAAAAAAGAGGTTAAAAAAAAAAAAAAAAGATGACCAATCATTAATTTACAATGCATTTTCCTCGAAAGCAGAAACAAGTACATTCTTCACTTGGATGCCTCACTTGGGCTTTTATTCCTGGGCCTACAATTTTCTGGGCCCAACAAAAATGAAAACCTTTTTTGGAAAATTTTGTCGCCTTCAACCGACTCCAGAAAATGCTCGCTAACAAAAGTATAAAAGGAGAGGCTCTGGTCTGGAAGAAAACAAAACAAATCTCAGAAAACAAAACCCAAAATTCAATAGTCACAACCACAAGCGCATCATCGAAGTGTCGCTTCTCCCTTCTTTCCCTCACTTTCAGGTATTCCATTCCTTCCTCTTCTCTGCATGTTCCTTACCATTTCTCAAATGGAATCAAATGAACATCGTTATGGCCGTGCTTGCATTTCTGCTCTTGGTTTTTTTTTGTTTTTGTTTTTGAAAATGAAACTGAAAACTATCTATAATTCTTGGTTTTGATTTTAATTTTTCTCTCTATTTCGTTAGGGTTTAATTTTGTGGTATGTATTTCAGTTTGAGAAGAATTGAGGGCTAGGTGAATGTTGTTGTTTGTGGTTTGTTGAGTGTGTGAATTGAGGTTGTTTTGATATTATTATGGTTTCAATTTTTGGTTGTGGTAGGAAGATTATAGAGATATGAGTTCTCAACTTCGGAGAGAAAGAAGGGACTGGTCCAGGGTTCCACCACAAGGTGCTACTCGTCAAGAATGGGTCCCCAGAGGGGCTGCTGCTGCGTCCAGCAATGTTGCTCAGCCATCAAATTTGCATTCAAACAACAATGCTGATGCTGGTTCTTCCAATCAAGGGGTGGCCGTCGCTGCTCCGTCGTCGGTGAGTCGCGCTAGAAGCAACAATCATGGGAATGATTCCGGTTCTTCCAATCAAGGGGTGGCCGTTGCTGTTGTGTCGGTTAGTCACGGTAGAAGCAACAATCATGGGACTGATGCTGCCGGTTCTTCCAATCAAGGGGTGGCCATTGCTGCTCTGTCGGTGAGTCGCGGTAGAAGCAACATTCATGGGAATGATGCTGGTTCTTCCAATCAAGGGGTGGCCGTTGCTGCTCTGCCAGCCAGTCGCGGTAGAAGCAACAATCATGGGACTGATGCTGCCGGTTCTTCCAATCAAGGGGTGGCCATTGCTGCTCTGTCAGTGAGTTGCGGTAGAAGCAACATTCATGGGCATGATGCTGGTTCTTCCAATCAAGGGGTGGCCGTTGCTGCTCCACCAGCCAGTCGCGGTAGAAGCAACAATCCCAGGAATGATGCTGGTTCTTCCAATCAAGGTTTGGCCGTTGCTCCGCCGGTGAATCGTGGTAGAAGCAACAATCAAGGGAAAGATTCTGGTCCTTCCAGTCAAGGGGTGGCTGTTGCTGCACTGGCGAGTCGTGGTAGAAGCAACAATCATGGGACTCATAGGATGGAAAAGGAAAAGGATAAGGGGAACAAGAGTGGGAGTCAGGTGGAGAAGGGATTGGGAGTGGGAGTCAGATACTCTAGTTTGCCTCAACTGGTGCAAGAGATTCAGGAGAAGCTCATGAAAGGTACTGTGGAGTGCATGATTTGCTATGAGATGGTCCAGAGGTCTGCGGCGGTTTGGTCTTGCTCCAGCTGTTACTCTATCTTTCACCTGAACTGCATCAAGAAGTGGGCTAGGGCACCAATTTCAAGTGATTTGTCCTTGTCTGTGGAGAAGAATCATGAGCTTAATTGGCGGTGTCCTGGTTGCCAGTCTGTGAAATTTACCTCTTCAAAGGAGATTAGGTATGTTTGCTTTTGTGGGAAGAGGATAGACCCTCCATCTGATTTGTATCTGACACCTCACTCGTGTGGAGAACCATGTGGGAAGCCTCTTCAGAAGGTGTTGGTTGCTGGAGGGAATAGGGATGATCTTTGCCCTCATGCTTGTGTCTTGCAATGCCATCCAGGACCATGCCCTCCCTGTAAAGCATTTGCTCCTCCTCGGTTGTGCCCTTGTGGGAAGAAAAATATTACCACCCGTTGCTCTGATCGGCAGTCTGTTCTTACCTGTGGACAATGCTGTGATAAACTTCTTGAATGTGGGCGGCATCGCTGTGAACACATTTGTCATGTGGGTCCATGCAATCCTTGTAAGGTTCCAATCAGTGCAACTTGTTTTTGCAGTAAAAAGACAGAGGTTTTTTCTTGTGGGGACATGTCTGTGAAGGGTGAAATTGAAGCAAAAGGTGGGGTTTTTGCTTGTGGTTCCTATTGTCTAAAGAAACTTGGTTGTGGTAATCATGTCTGTAGTGAGATTTGCCATCCAGGAAGCTGTGGGGAATGTGAATTTTTACCTAGCCGGGTTAAGACATGCTGTTGTGGGAAAACAAGGTTGGAGAATGAACGCCAGAGTTGTTTGGATCCGATACCTACCTGCTCTAAAGTATGTGGCAAGCTGCTTCATTGTGGCATGCATAGTTGTAAAGAGGCATGTCATGTTGGGGAGTGTCCACCTTGCTTGGTTGAAGTTTCACAGAAGTGCCGTTGTGGCTCAACTTCCCGAACTGTGGAGTGCTATAAGACTACGATGGAGAATGAGAAATTTTTGTGTGAAAAGTCTTGTGGGATAAAAAAGAATTGTGGAAGGCATCGATGTAGTGAAAGGTGTTGTCCATTTACTAATTCAAATCATTATAATACCTTTAGTGGGGATTGGGCTCCTCACTTTTGTTCCATGCCATGTGGAAAGAAGCTAAGGTGTGGCCAGCATTCGTGTGAATGTCTGTGTCACAGTGGTCATTGTCCACCTTGTTTCCAAACAATCTTTAATGAATTGGCTTGTGCTTGTGGTAGGACTTCAATACCTCCTCCTCTACCGTGTGGCACACCGCCTCCCTCATGTCAGCTTCCGTGCTCAGTTCCTCAGCCATGTGGTCATTCAGTCTCACACAGTTGCCATTTTGGAGACTGCCCTCCTTGTTCAGTTCCTGTAGCAAAAGAATGTATTGGCGGGCATGTAGTTCTTAGAAACATACCTTGTGGTTCAAAGGATATCAGATGCAATCATCCCTGTGGGAAGACCAGGCAGTGTGGTTTACATGCATGTGGTAGAACATGTCACCCCCCACCTTGTGATAGTCAATCTGGTGTTGTGCAAGGTTTCAAAGCACCATGTGGCCAAACATGTGGTGCTCCAAGAAGAAGCTGCCGGCACACATGTATGGCTCCTTGTCACCCTTCATCTCCATGCCCAGATATAAGGTGTGAATTCCCTGTTACAATCACTTGCTCTTGTGGCCGTGTAACCGCAAATGTTCCTTGTGATGGTGGTGGTAGCAGTAGCAATTATAATGCTGATGCCATACATGAAGCTTCCATTATTCAAACATTGCCTGCACCACTTCAACCAGTTGATGCAAATGGCAAGAAAGTTCCCCTAGGACAAAGAAAACTGATATGTGATGATGAATGTGCTAAGCTGGAACGCAAAAGGGTTCTCGCAGATGCTTTTGACATTACTGCTCCAAATCTGGACTCTCTTCATTTTAGTGATAACTCTCTTTCTTCTGAATTGCTTTCTGATTTTTTTAGGCGTGAGCCAAAATGGGTTTTAGCTGTTGAGGAGAGATGCAAAATTTTAGTTCTTGGCAAGAGTAGAGGAATAGGAACTGCACATGGTTTAAAAGTCCACATCTTTTGTCCCATGCTGAAGGAAAAAAGAGATGCAGTGAGATTGATTGCTGATAGATGGAAGCTTGCAGTCAATGCTGCTGGCTGGGAGCCAAAGCGATTTATTGTAATTTCTGTTACCCCAAAATCAAAGGCCCCAGCTCGTGTGATAGGGGTTAAGGGTACTACAACTTTAAATGTGCCTCTTCCTCCTGCATTTGATCCATTGGTTGATATGGACCCGCGACTTGTTGTCTCGTTTCCAGACTTACCAAGGGATACTGAAATTAATTCCTTGGTGTTGAGGTTTGGTGGCGAGTGTGAGCTTGTTTGGTTGAATGACAAGAATGCTTTGGCTGTTTTTCATGATCCTGCCCGAGCTGCAACTGCAATGAGGAGGTTGGATTATGCAACAGTTTATCAGGGAGCTGTTTTGGTTGCCCCGAATGCTGGGGCATCGGCGGCATCTTCAGCTACCAATGCCTGGGGAGGAGCTCTGCCGGCATTGAAAGGTAACTCATGGAAAAAGGCTGTGGCTCAAGACTCTGGTTGGGGAGATTCTGGGGTTGGTGAAGAGTGGACTGCTGGTTCTGTGAATATCCAGCCATCTGTTTGGAAGAAGGAAGCACCTCTGGCTGCTTCTTTAAATCGTTGGAATGTCTTGGAGCAGGAGTCAAGTTCAAGTTCATCGTCTACAACTATTAGAGCTGATATTTCTGGGAAGAAAACTGAAAATACTGGTGAAGAAGGTGGCTCAAAGGAAGAGGAAAACTTGGATGCAACTTCTGAAGTAGTTGATGATTGGGAGAAGGCTTATGAATGAGGGACAAAATAGGCCTCCTTCTGTTAAAAAAACAAAAAAAAAAAAAACTCCTTATTGTTAGAAATTTTATCTTGTTATAAAGTAGCTAGACATGAATTGTTAGGCCTCATTGCCTTGTTTCATGAATTTTTGCTAGGTCATTTCTTTTCCTTATAGGTATATGTTTTAAACTCAGTTATTAGAACAGTTGTACCCAGATTAAGCAATGGGTATCTAGTATCTACAGAAAAAAATTGCATTTTGTAAATGCGCTGCATTGTTTAATCAAGTCCTTAAATCTTTTGGATTGATTATCAGTTTGAAAGTAAATCTAGTTTTGCTTTCTCTTGATGGGAGAAAGTCATAATCACAGTTTCTGATGACTTCAACTGCCGCAGCTTATAGACTAGAAGTATTCTAAGACCAATTTAAGATTATTTTCAATATTCACAATGCTCTTAGACGTTTGCTGATAGCATAAAAATCTTTGTAGTTATGCATGTAGTCACAATCGTAATCTAGGTCTTTTCGTTAATTATTAGGAAGTGTACTTATACTTGAGAGTGATTCAATCATGATATTTTACCAACACTGGTTAAGAAAAATTATGATATCGTATCAGATCAGTTAAAACTTTAATCAAAGATCTTCCAAAAGCGAATGGCAATGGACAAAGTTATGGATACTGCTAACATCATAAATACTTCATTTATCTTTTATTGAGCTAAAATATAACCTATTTGTGAGATAAAAGACTATAAATACGTATGAGTCTAGCTTTGAGTCATTTGTTGCTTGTTAAAAGGATGATTATGGAAGCACTAGAGGCCAATGCGATCCGAGCAAGAAAGTTTCAGATTTCTAAGTAGAAATTGCCTTAGCTAAATATATGCAATAGCAGTAGTAACTTATGCGTAAAGGTTCTTTTATATTCTCATAAATTCATCTTTTTATTACGGTTCATGTGTTTCTCTTAAAATTGATCTTTCAATTTTTATTTTATACTTTGCAGATGATATCAAACTAACTCCCAAGAAAAATTAAATCCAAATAAATAGTTTTTTTTTGGGTGAACCGAGAGTATCCTTGTTGGGAATGTCAAGAACTAATTCATTGATATTCTTGTTGGGAGTCAAGCACTAATCTAACGAGGTATTAAGATTTATTTAAGAGATCGAGAATTATCACTCAAATAAATAAACTTAGGGATTATCATTCAACTTATTGAGAAGAAACAGAAAACATTGGGTTTATATATATATATATGAGGATTTTCGTATCTCCTAGTTTTAAAACTTATTCATTACATGGTTGATGATGTATAGTATTGTAGATAGTATGCTGGTAGGAAAATCCAACCACAACTTTGTCCTAAATCTACATAAACAAGTGATGATGATATTTATAGAGGAAGCAAACATATGATTAAGCTGCATGAGAATTGATCCTCTTACGTTAAATTTATAGAGTTTATCCTTGACTTTTATCTGGCCTATGGTTAGGACAACATGCTTGAGGAGGAGGAGGAGTAGGGGAAGGAAATCTGTACCTGCCAATATCTCAATAAATTAATTCTCTGTGAAAATTGTTATGGGATAGACTATATTAAGTGTAATATCTTTCATTATATCCAATCTAGTACGAGTGACGAATAAAATTGGATCATTGGGAGCATGTTTAATTGGTCTGCACTTGCAAAATTATGTTTGAGACAGAAGCAATTTTTGTCAACAGATCATGACTCTTACTTTTGCATTCATTTTATTTTATATGTTGAATTTTTATTGAAACACGCATCGTAATATTTTTAACTTCAAACCAAACCTGCACTGGATATTATTACGAATTATCAATATTAAAGAAATGTTTGGATAAGTTTTTCTAGAAATTCTTATAGGAAAAAAAATGAAATTGAAATTCTTCATTAGCGAATTTGTATACCACCTCTTATTTTTTAGAAAAGTTATATAAAAACTCTAAAGCAACTTATCAAAACATATCATAAAATATATAAGTTAAGTAAATGCTTTTAAAGAGTTACATTACATGATTTTTTTTTTAATGTTCACGTAACATTAAATTTTGATGTATAATTTTATAACCTAAATTTATTCGTGTCACTCAGATATAAAAATGATCCTTTTAGTAGATATGATATGCTCTCAATACACAATGATTTGTAGTCATTAATGGTGGCTTAGTCTTTCAACTCGCACTCACAAATTCTTAAAGTCTTAATAACCTAAAGGGATTAGAAAAAAAAGTAAGAACGGAAAAAGAGGAGCTGTTAAAATGGCAGCCTTCGAATTAGACAATAAGACCTGATTTGTTTAACCACGAAGTGCGTGTTGTTAATATTATGTCTAGTTGATGATACTTTTGCTATGAGAAAGTGTTCAGCATATATAGTATCATTGCTGGATCCGGGGAAGAAAGTGTGTCCATATCAGATGGCCCAATTTACAATATTATTCAATAGTTTCTGTTTCCAGCAAGTCCATAAATGATGATATTTTCTCATTTCAGCAAAAGTGTTTCCACGAGACCTTGGAGTGGATCTTATTATGGACCCTAAAAAGGTATTGCATGCAGGTTCATCTCTCCAAAATTGGTGAAAATCGAATAAGCTGCTAGTTGCCTAAGGTTTAAGTTGAAAAGGAATGAAAACTTGAACTGAGTTTATGAATAATATATCTAAATTAAAAATGTATCTTATAGCATGCAATATACTACTTCGCAACTTTCATAGTGCATAGGCATATCTGCATACTAAGTATCAAAAAACATTCAATGAGATTTTTTCAACACTTTTTTTTACAAGATATTAACAATTCCATCATATTTTGTTTTATTTCATTTTTTTTCTTTCTAAAAGTGCTAAAACAAGAAGGTAACCTAAATACCACGGGACATGGTGCCAATGATATGTTGGAGCTGTTAAGAGAGACTTTCTTAAAGTATTATTACACAGGTTTAAAATGCAAGCAATTCTACGATCACTTGTAACTTTATACTCAATTAGTCTTTAGGTGTTAATTAGGGGATCTTTATAAGGAGGATGTTCCACCAAGTTAAACTTAACAAAAATAAAAATAGCTTTGGGGATATTCAAACTCACACTCAGAGTAAAAATGAGAGTTTGTGTACCGAATTTTTAACTATTGGTGTCATTTCATGTTGTTTTACTTCTCATATTATAAATAGAGTGATCAAAAGTGCCCCAGATCAGACCCCTAGCAAACAACTACTAAAAAACATTGAGCAAAAACAAAGGTGAATATGAGGCATGCGCAAGTAGCTAAACAATATACAGGACAAGAAAATGAAACAACATTAATTAATTGCTTGTCTTGAACCATGGAGTAGGAGCACAGTGAGCTATGAAGCACGGACATCCCAGTCTCTTGTTGTATTTGGTGTTTGAAACGCGTCTGTATCAGTGTTCGACACCGACATAACATCCGTATTATATTCTATATTTTGGACATTACAGGTATTCACGTGTTCGTATCCGGTGTTGGTGCTTGATAGATAGTGAGTGACAAAGTATTGATCTATCTATGAGCCTTCAACGATCTATTATACAAAAATAATATCATATATGTTAGCAAGAATCAAGACTTTTCACCTCAGTAATTATCAAAACAATGCATATAAAAAGAAGCAAACTTCTCTAGCTCGTACAAAAGAATCCATGACTTTGAGTCTCGAGTAGCATTAATTATTTTCATCACCTTTGTTTTCTCTAATGATCGATGTGTCTCTGCCATAAATTTTTATTTGGACACGCGAGCACGTTAACTAGATTATTCACTTTTTAAAAGCCTTTTGAACCGTTTGTATCACTATAGGCTTAACTTTTACGAAGAAGCCCCATTCAAAATCATTTGACGACACTCTTTTACTTTCTTGTTTTATATTTAATTGTTTTATTATTTACCCAAATTATCCATGAGCATCTACCATGATTACTTAAATAAATTATTTATCTTAATTTTATGAATCTTATAATTTTATATAAATTTAAATATTCTACATAAAAATTCACTTTAATATTAAAATTATTAAAATAAGTGCTTAAATTAATTTTATAAATCATGTAATACTTGAAAAACATAGTCAACTTTGCTTAAATTATTTAAGCAACAATTATTTATATAAACAATGGTATTTATATAAGCAACTCCAAATTATTTACTGCCGTGAGAATAAAAAATAAGTAACGTTGCTTAGATTTAAGTTGCTCATATAAACATCCTATTGAAGTTGCTATAACAAGATATTCTTTTCATATTTAATTAAAATATATTGATTACATTTTACAGTATACAATTATTTAATTATGAAAAAATTATTAACTTTCATTGTATGGTTTATTTAAAGGTCATTTCTAAGATTTTTGTTTCTAATTAATTAATTCATTCATAATGTAAGAAATTTTATACTATCTTTATATTAAATTTATTCTAAAATTAAGCCGTGTACACAAACACAAAACCACTTGTCACTGTTGGAAGAGACTGTTTGTGGTTACCTCTTTGACGGCTCGGGGGATCTATGAATAGTGAATATCACAACTCTGAGCAGGTGGGCGATAACAACAGTTACTAGCTAGCATGTGGATGCTCTTGTTTAGAATTTTTAACAGGTTTAAGATATTGTTATCTTATAAGTACTTAGATTATTCTATTTTCTTTAAGGAATCTATCTAGGCTCTTCGACTTTTGGATGAGATTATCCATGTTTAGAATTTTTAAGTTTTATTCTTTTGCACTAATTATGATATTAAATATTCTGTAATTTGGAGCCTAGTCACGCATACTTCATTAAAAATCTCTTTATAATTTCCTCTAAACATTTTTTTTCCATAAACTCAGCGTATGTATGTTGCTAGTTGAATTGAGTTTAGATCATTCTTTACATAAATTACTTAATTTTAATTACATATGTAATATGTTAAATCATTATTTAAATACTTATAACCAAAAATTAGTTGAAGATTGAGACTACAAACGGAATAATAATAGTGCTGATCAAGAACAACAAATTAAGTAGCGTCCATAAGATATATATATATATATATATATATATATATATATATATATATATATATATATATATATATATTGAAACTGCAAATGGGCATAGCTCCATTGGTGCATTTGATGTACTGATCTGAACCAACTATGCCTGCTGATATGGTCCTGCTCGAAGACTCAGGAGCAGTGTCCGTACGCATATTCTAACATATAGCTAGATAATTTTGGTGTATAATGAAGAGGAAAAGGATAAAATTATAGAAATTAATTATATTGTTTTTATATGATGATATTATTATTGAAAAAATAGAGACTACAAGTCTACAACTCTTTTGTTTGGATTCGTAAAAATGAAATAAATATATTCACTTACACATTTTTACTGATTGACTATTGGTTCTTGTTATTATATGTTGGGATCTATTGTGCAACCATATAAGTTGTATATTGTTGAAGTTGCAGTTCTATATGACTTGGAATTTTCAAAGAAGAGCAGGTCAATCAAAATGGATTAATGAACACATAATATTCGTGTTTGGATTCCCGTTTCAATGAGAAAAACCACATATCAATTCTTCTTAAAAATATGAGAAGCACATATAATTCGGGATGAGGAGTTTCCATGGAATGATTACACTTACACATCACATGCAATGCACGTATGCAGATAAATGAGAAGTTGAGAGAACTATATAAGGAACATTTGCAGAATCAGAACAATGGATTTTTCATAGAATTAAACCTCATGCAACAATTAATACACTTTCACATGCATATAAAAAACGATAAAAATCGAGAAGTTCTATACATATTGGAAAAGGAATTATATATATTGGATATATACCCTCCAACCTTGCTATTAATTAACCCAAAATAAAAATATTTGTTAGAAATAACTTAAAGCATGCACTCATGCTCTGGTAGTAATATAAACCTTTTATGTATACTTTTTTACAATAATGTATCCAACAACAATGGATGAAAACAATATCAAGCCCACAGAAGAAACCATGACATGTGTATCCTCATCTTTACCTTTGTGAATCTCGTTTCTTGCCCCTTTTTTGTGCACTTTTTTGCAGTATATAATTTTCTAGGGTTATTCACTAGTCTCAGTTATTGGTCATTGTTCAATAATAGAGAAGGATATCTGCCCCCAACGAACCAAATGTTTATTCACTATTGCTTCCTGCAGTTATCTGCCAGAGGTGGCAGCTATCAGGTAGAAGAACAAATCAATCCAAACATATGCCCTTAATAGAGAAGTACAACAATACCCTTCCATAGAATGGTACAACTCTATTAAGTATATATATATTAATTCAAAAAAGAAAAAAATTATATACTAACAATATAAAAATTTTATATCGTTATCTAATTATAATATATTATGTATGATAAAATTATTAACTTTTATGATAATTAATTTAAAAATCATATCAATGATATTTTTTATTAAATGATGATATAAAATTATTTTATATGTATATAATCATTAAACTTTGTTAAAAAATATATACATATATAGCATGTACTTTGGCTCATGTCATGCTTATATATATTTCACTATTTTGGTATTATTATATTAGTGGCTAGTAATCATAAAACTTTATTATCAATATCATAAACATCTTTTTTCCATTTTTCTAACACATATCCTTTCCATTAACGACATGAAATTAATGATATATACTATTAATGGGAGTTCCTTATAATTGATTGTCAAAATTTACATAAATCAATTATCACTTGAAAAAAATGGTGCATAATTATAAAAAGAAAATTTTCATCTAAATTAAAGATGCTGTTAATTAAGTAAAGATACACATAAGTAATTTCTTTTCTTTGGACTTAAAGCATGAATATGCATATAACCTCAAAAACCACTTCATATAGATTATGATGCTTATATTAAAGACAGCCACCCCAATATGTGTGCACCAGTTGTATATGACAGCAAAACCTTCATGTTTCCAGATAGAATAAATGTTAATTTAAATTCCCCTTTAAAAAATTCTCCATACAATAAGTAGCAGGAGCAATTACCTAGCTACCTCAATACAAAACTCTTATGCAAGTAGGTAGACAGCATGATTGCTGAATGGCTAGTGATGCAGCCAAACTCTTGGATAAGACATATAAAGGCCCTGAGACAAAGTAGCAGAGATCTTTTGGCAATTGAGTTATCAATACTTTGTACTCTTCTACATAATAAATTATTAAAAAATGTTAACAAGTGTCTTCAAGATACTGGATAGTAAGAAATAAAAGTAAAACAATTTTTTTATGAAAACTTGTGATCCCACTAACAGTTTTATCATGATTATTAATACATTTTACTCTGTAATTTCTAATGAATTTTTTTTATTATTAATTCAATAATCAAGACCTTTAGAGCACTATGCGTAATTTAACCTAGATATCATATACTTTCCTTCATATTCGTTTTTGGTTGCATGCAGGTAATGGAAACAAGCAAGTGATTAAGATATATGACCATATCAGTGTAAAATAAATAATTTCTCCCATGCTTTTATTATTTTTTAAGAGATACTAAACGACAACGTTAATAAAACTAAATAAATAAAAATATAGGAATTAGAACTAGAACAATAAGGGAGCAAATCTCAAATTAATATAAAAATTCAAAAACTGAAATTTACTGTATACCAACTTTGTTTGAATTATAATTAACTTGGTGAGTTCCGCATAAATAATTGCCAACTCGGAGGATACCACTTTCAATTGAAACTACTCCTTTTCATTAATGTGTCATTTTTCGCATAAATTTCGTCCAGTTAATATAGTAGACGAACCCCGCTTTTAATTGAAATTATACTCTTCATTGATGTAGTATGTGACCATTATATTTTGTTTTTCTCAGTTAAATTGCTGTGAGTTTAAGGGAAAAAAGCAAAGTCCCTTAAATCAAGTTTGATACACAGATTGTGGGTACATATCACCTCACTTCAGGTATATATAGCACAAACAAAACAGTGCAAATACAGGGAAAAGAACTAAACTTTTATTTTAAAAGACAAGACATAAATAAAAAAATATAGAACTAATATGTTTATCCTTTTTAATTTTTAAAAATATAGAAAAGAACTAAACAGTTTATATTAAAATTATTTTTAATTTTTAGTAAGACTTTCATTATTATCCTTTTTATGATTATATATATATATATATGTCTAAACTACATTGAGTATATATAGAGAGAGAGAGTTGAAACATATTTAATTTAATTTAGAGTATTAATTAATCTAATATTCTCTTACGATATATTAATTTAACATCTTGATTAAAAATATAAAGAATACATGTAATCCTTTCTTTATTTGGTGAGTTGGAGAATCAACAAGAAGATGGAACAAAGTCTATAAGAAGAAATAGAGTTATTCAATAATTTATGGTCACGGCCATGCATGCATCAATCAAATCAAGCACTGTGCACACACTGCTCTGCATATAGTTTGTTGTGACTCCAAATGGTACAGATAATTGAATGATTGATACACCGACGACCGACGTGATGGATCCTTTGAAGAACACAAAGACCAACACGCGCACACACACCTACTAGTAATTGTAGTGTGTACAATCAGGATGACAACAATGAAGTTTCCATAGATCTTGGTGGAATGATTACACTTCACATGCATATGCAGTTATGCACCATATATATATATATATGATATCAATTGAAATGTGCAGATTCATTTTTAATGTTGGGAAAAAGCCCTTCAGTTAATAAGGATGATGGAGTGGTCATGGAGCTACGACAATGTCTTGTGTCTATATATTCCTCTCAATTCCCCCAACATTGGAGCCCTCTACTCGTACCAATCCACATGCATACATGAAGAAAGGAAGGGGCCCCTTGGAGGGGGAAGAGAAAATAGATGAACAATAAAGTTACTTTTACATGCCACACAAATATATGAAATAATTATACACACACATTTGCATGCTTGACTCAAATATATATCACAATTACATTGAAAGAGTAGAACCATGTAATTAAAAAAGGCAAAAGAAATTGCATCCTCCAAGCTAGTGCATTTCTACTTCTTGTATTATAGCTTTATCTCTATCAATTTTAAAAGGGTTTATCAAATTTCTAGTTCAACTAATTATTATAGCCTTTTATATTATTCAAAATTACATTCAACCCCACGATGGTAAGGAATATATACCACACATGTTTTTCAAGGAGGATGTATATCAGCTAAACAAAGGGAGGACCAAGAATTTAAACCTCGAAGTCGATAGAATATGGAACGGAATGAAGAAAGAATGATATATACGCGTATTTTCATCATGGAAATTAAAGGAAAAGAAGATTAATCAATATATAGTTTAATATGTTTTAATTTAGTCTCTCCAAATAGAATAACGTTTACTTTTTATCTTCAAAGTAAAAACAATTTTTTCGTCACTTAAGAAATAGATTTTTTTGTGTATGTGTTGAACTAACTGTGTTAGGTTAAATACTGATGTGATCAATGGATTAACACATCAATCACTGTGGCGTGTTATTTTCTGTCGTCCATATATAGTCTTATAGTTGTCATGCTATATATTTAAGAGAAATTAAAATCAATTTTTTTTTTACAGTTATTAAAATCAAACTTTTTCACGTCTGAAGAGATTAAGATTAGAGAAACTAAAATCAAACTTTCACATAGATAAATCAAGACCATATTTTACCATATTAAATGTTGCAAATTATGTCAATTTAGCTATTAGGTTGCAGAAGGATTTACCTTTAAATTAAAAGTCATGCACGGGAGGGTTTTCTCCTAACTTGACCCATGATATATTTCTAGTGAAATTTTGGTATATGATCATAGAAGTGACAAAAAAAAATCCAAATTTTCCTCTACTTCACCATACAATACACACCGTATTGCTTGAATGGTGTCATATTGTGTAACTGTGTAAGTAGTCCTCACTAGACAATTTTTTCCAAATGGCTAATAAAAAAATGGTTAAATTATTCATTTATTTTCTATAATTTCACGATTTTTATCTTTTTGATTCCTATAATTTGAAAGTGATTTTTTTTGTTCTTATAATTTACATTTTAATTCTTTTTTAGTCCCTATAATTTTAAAAGTGATTTTTTAGTCCTTGTAATTAGTATTTTAATTCTCTTTTAATCCCTATAGTTTGAAAGTAGTCTTTTTAGTCCTTATATTTTATATTTTAATTTCATTTTAATCCTTATCATCAAAATATGAGTAATATTATCAATTACAATTAACTATAAAAATATTAGCAAGTAATTCGTAACTAATTTATAATAAAATAATTTGTAATAAAAAATAATTGATAAGTTATAACTAATTATTTTTATTTTTTTAAATAAGAACTAAAAGATAATTAAAATATAAACTAAAAATATCACTTTCAAACTATACAGACTAAATACAAACTATAAAAATTAAAAAAAATACTTTTAAACTACATGAATTAAAAAAGAATTAAAATATAAACTATAAGATTAAAAAAATCACTTTCAAACTATAAGAACTAAAAATGTAAAAACTATGAAACTATAAGGATCAAATCAGTAATTTAATCTTAAAAAAATAAACAAGTTAATGACGAAGTATAGATGTGTATGTAATAATTTACAAGAAGCCTCCTAGGCATGTACTAATAATTTCCTCACATTTATAGCTAGGTGGCCTGATTGGCTACTAGATCTAGGAATTCTTCGTCATAAACCTCTACTTCATACCTTAGTTGATGCATTCTCTTTCTCAGTTAACTCATTCTCTTAGACAAAACTTCAAACTAATACAACTCTGTTCCTCCGTGGCAAACATTTCTTAACTTATCTTGTAGATATTCGAAATCCAGAAGGCAAGTTTTAATCGTCTTATTTTCTTGTCTGTGAGAAAAATAAGGAAGGCACATTGCAAAACGTTGTTCCCTATAAATGCATAAAAGTTCAATTTAATTTAATCTACCTAAATATATAAAAGTTCAACTTTAGTATGTCATAATAAACATGTAAAAGTTTAATTTAAGTTTTTCTCTAACATATCACATGACACCCATTAGGGCTAGCTACATGGGGGAAAAATGACGTGACACACGATGCTGAGTCAATCTATTAGCCATGTCATTATTTAATACTAAAAGATTAAAACATTTTTTTCTCAAAATGGAAGACAAAAAAGTTATTTGTCTAACTTGGGAAACAAAAACAAATATTATCTTATTTTGATAAATTAAAAACATATTTAACCTGATAATTGTTTTATATTATATCCCAAAAATGAAAATTGAAAAAGAAGTAAAATTACTAAGCAAATGCTTGATCTGGTCAGTTGTTATTCAACAAGAAATTAAGAGCTACGACATAAAGCAACGACAACTATTGTGACAGGATTTTTTTCCTACATATAGAGGTTGAGTACTTTGTGCAAGATTGTGTTGTAGATAGTAATACTTCTTTAATTCCATGTAATAGAGGAACAAAGACGGTGGATTTAAACTTAGATCAATATAGGAGGCTTGTGTAACTTCACACCTTTATTGCATTTTATCAAATTTAGGTTGTGAAATTGATTGTTGGTTAAATTCAAAATAGGTACACAAGGATTCTTTTGATTAAGTTTTTTTTTTTTTAAAAATGATTTTAGAAATGTGTAATTGAGTTGTTTAAAAACACTTTTTATTTTAGAGATTTTATGAAATTATTTTTTATTATAATTAAAGTAGTTTTTATTTTAAAAAATCAATATATATATATATATATATATATATATATATTTTTAAAAAGTTACTGAAAATAAATTTTCAAAATAATAATAATTTTTTTTCCAAAAGTTTAAAAATTACACTAAATTTTTTAAAGTATATTTTCAAAATAAAATTATAAATATATACATACATACATGAAATATTGAAACTAATGGACTCTAAATTCACTGACTTGTGTACTGAACAATTAGCCTATTTTTTTCTTAGTTGCATCCTTTTCTAGAGTTTTAAAATTAATTCAAAATAAAAATAATTTATCAAAAGTTTAAATAAATAAATAAAATTGTTTTAGAAGTATTTTTTTAATAATACAAGTAATGTTCTTTTAAAAAAAAGTAATATTTTCCATGAAAAATAGAAACAAATAGATTCGAAGTTTATTGTCTTGTTTCAAATAATAATATTTTTATAATAAATATCCAATTATTCTAGGACAAATTTTCATTGCAATATAATGTTCGCATATAATTTGCCTCGACCACAAGATATATACTTTTATTGATAATCAAAAACTTGCAGTTTGCACTCCAAGTAACCACTAATCCTAAACTTTTCCTAGTGAACACCATGCCAAAAAATAATCTATAGCATGGGCCCAGGAATTGAATTGGTTATTATTTACAGGGGCCTAGCCTAATCGCAAATGGTTTCCAGAGATGTAACACCCATGATTGGACCATTAACAACTACCTCCAAATCCAGATACAGATCGCTAATAATCCAAAGGAAATTTATATACTTGCAAATCAATGAAGCCTCGGGTGCATGAAAAATTATTCTACATCGGTGATAATCCAAAGGAAATTTTACTAATAATCGAGGTAGAATGTTCAGTATTCTATATCGGTCAGATAACCGTTGTTGAAGGATATGAGACTTTTAACATCGTCTGTTACGATGACGCGTCATAATCGATGTAAAATGAGTTAAAGAACTGATGTAAAAAGACTGTTTTCTAATCGTGTTAACAGTGAGACACAATCGAAAAATTATGGAGCAATTTTCAACATAATGCCGTTAGTACAATTTTGTCCCATATAGATCAACCTTACTGATGATTGTGAATGCTTGAAACAATTTAATTTTAATTACAAATTGGGAGTATGTTTTTGCTGACAAAAAGAAACAAATTAGGAGTATGTTAGTCATTTTACCTAATTTATTACTTACTTGATACCTGTAAATTTGTTTGACTAAAATAAAAGTGATTAATAAATAAACTTATTTCATTAATTTATAATGGCTTTTAAACATTATATGGGTAGTTATTCATCATTATTATTACTCCACTTTTAAATTCAAATTTCATTATCGTTATTTTACTTAAAAAGAAAAAGGATGGAAATCTCATCCTATATACGGATGAAAATAAATTAAAGCAAGAGTGATGGGCATGTATAAATTCTATTTTACCGAAAAGACCAAGAAATAAGACAGAAAAAAGAAAAGAAAAGAGTCGTAGTTGAATTCAGACAAGCTAGGCAGGTACAGAGTAATCCCATTAAAGAGTTTCCCAATACAATCTTTTGCTTCTTTTTGCAGTAAAAATGAAATGAAGCAGTCAATAATCTTTGGCGCTCAACACACTGAAACCGTGGAAAGCTCATCGTACATGGCCCATGACAATGATCATTCGGGGCAGCCATTCCAAAGCTATCTCCTCCCATCATAACCTTCTTAATTAAATATCCATTTTTTTCTTAATTAGTTAATTAATTACTCAATGTAGATTCACCAAGAAAAAAATATTCAAAAGAAAGGATCAATTTTATTTTATGGGGGTTTCATTAGATAGGATTCCATATGTGCACTCCTCCTACTTTGTTTGATAGCGGATTTTGAACAAATTAAGCAATGGCATCATTAAATTAGCACTATTTAAAATAATGAAACTTGAAAGTGTCGGATAATTTATCATGTTCCTTCCTAAAGCTTAGGTGCAATAGATGAAAAGTAGAGACATGTTAAACATAGTTCTTAGGATTTGGTTGTGGAAATAATTCTATCCGAAAATGATTTAGTGGCATAATTATCGTACTTTTTCCAAAAGTCAGACCAACAAGATCAAACCTTAATTAAGTCGTTGATTTGTCTGTTAGCTGATTTGGTAGCATAATCAAATGCTATTATCAATTGAGGTGATGCACAGTATATTCTTATGAGTAATCACTGCTCTTTTTCTTTTTTTTATGTTCGTACACATTTAATGTTAAATATCACATCATCCTTTTATTAACAAATTCAAATTAAATTAAGTAAATGTATTTAAAGATAATAAATTTATCAAAAGTTGTAATTATAAGTGATTCAATATTTGAATCTTTTAATTAAGTACTGTAGTTCAATTCTTAACTTGCACATATCTTTTATCTCAAAATGGATCGACTTGATAAGAAAAAGATTAATACAATGTCAAATAGAAGTTCATATACTTTTTGATTGAAAAGAGATAATAAATCATAATTTCCTTATCACTAGAATCAATTTTTCCAATACTAAAAGCATTGTGATTTTACTTAGTGGAGGATCAAGGTGGTGAGTACTAAGGAAACATATTTTAACATCTAAAACTTTGATAAACAAAACTTGGAAACATATATTGGTTTGTTGAAAGGTGAGGGGTGAGATATTATAAAGAAATATAGTTGAAAGCTAAAGCGTGAAATTAGACAAATTGTAGCTAGGGGAAGCACATGGAATATATATAACACTTTCATGCAGGAAATTGTCCTTTTCCAAAAACTATAGCAAACAATTGTCCTTTAGTAGTTAGGACCACAGAACAGTAACGGAAACAGGAATGAAGAAGGAACCAATAAGTGAACAGTTTCGGTTTTGGCTGTGTTGGGTTGGGGGGAAGGGGGAGAGAATGAATGACTTAGTAAAAAAAGTGGAAAAAGAAAAAGACACAAAACTGAAGCAGTGTAGTGTGTACTAACAAAGGGCACCCACCCCATTGCTCGAGAAAACTTTGAAGTGTTGCTTTCATGCAGTGGAAAAAAGACAGGGGAAACAGAGGAAGCAAAAAGGCACACCCCCCCCCCCCCTCCCCTCACACACCCTCTCTGACTGATTCCATTTCTCTCTTAACCACGTATGCATGCAAGGGTCATTCATTCACTTCCTTTACTTCCAAAAGTGGGAGCATCTCAATCTCACTGACCTCATCATCTTCATCCACCACCATATATAGTACCACTCTCATATCTCATATATGTCTATATATATCATCAACTCATTTTATTATTTATATTTATAGTATCACTAATTATTATCAATTTATCAGCTATAGGCATATATCAAAGGTTCACTTCTCCTGCTCAAAAATAGATATGGAATCTGAGAGGCCTAGCAGCACTATTAATGAGACCTACAAACAACAACAAGAACCAGAAGAAGAAGATGATGATGATTATCATAATGAAGAAGAAGAAGAAGAAGAAGAAGAAAACAATGAGATCCTCAAGAGAAGAATCTCCAACCACCCTCTCTATGGACTGCTGGTTGAAGCTCACTTGGACTGTTTGAAGGTTTTTAAGTTGTCTCTTCTTTTTCCCTTTCATTTCCTTCCTTCCTTCCTTCTTCTATTTACTGTTTCCTGCCCCAGTTTTTACATTATTAATTTATGTACAAATGTATTGAATTCAACCTAAATTCTATGTTTTCTTAGTTTCTCAGCAAATTAATTATATAAAACTAAGCTGTGATTCAAATTAGTAAATTTTTCCAAAGGGGAATGGGTGTTTAGGGAGGAAAGGTTTTTTTCTTGCCTTATTAAAAGGGGCTTCAATTTTCTTAAAAGTTTAGCAAAAAAAAAAGGGGGGGGGGGGGGGGGGGGAGGGGGATTATCCAACAGACAACAGATTGAATTCTTTGTGCCAATATAAAATAGCTAGTGAAGGGAGCAGATTCATATGCTGGAAGAAGCTCAACTCCACTTTGGTCCATCTGGTTAATTTTATAGTTAAATATTATATATTAAAACTTGTGATTATATGAATGAGTTTAAACAATAGAAGTCATAAAAGATAAGTTTACTCCTCAAATTCAAACCCTATAGATTTAAACATTTATTGATGATAAACTAAGTAGATTATATGTAAGTTGTTGGTAATAAATTAACCCTATAGGCATGTGTCTGTGAAGTTAGTTCACATCAGAAACCAAAAGCTTGTCCACATTATTTGAACATGAATAATAATCCTTCTTTGAATATGTAGTTTTGCTTATCTAGCTTTTTGGTATCAACCATTATAGTTTGATAAACCGTGCATTGATTAACTTTGTTGGTGCACCTTGTGTACAAAAGATATCATGATATATATATCAACTAAAGCTCATTTATTCTTTTAATTTAAGCATATGAAGCTTTGAAGATGCATGGTGTTAGTACTTGTTCTTTTCAGGTTGGTGACATTTCCAACTTGGAGAGGGAGCTGAAGATAGATCAGATGCAAGCAACGGAGAAGCAAAACTTGGGCATGTTCAGCCAATCTGAGCTTGATCTCTTCATGGTAATAATAATACTAATACACTCTCTCTCGCTCACTTGTGTGTGTTGTGTTGGTTTACACAAACATCAATGAATGAATGAATGTTTTTATATTTATGGGATATGATGGGTCAAGTACTGAACCAAAGTCAGTCAAATAACCTAACAACACACCATAATTTTTTCTTCATTTTGATGGACACTTCATGGTTGCCTAAAGCATGTGCTTCCTGCTTGAAAGGGACTACACTCAGAAATGCGCATAGTTTTTTGTTCCAATTCCATGACTGTGACACTTTTCCCTATCTGTCTCTGTGTTTGTGCAAGTGTTCAGATTGTGTCTTTTCACATTTACTTTAGGCCGCAAAGGTTATTAGAAGAAGGCTATTACTCAGCATATAAATGCCATAACCAGATATCAATATATATTACTTCTTGAAATTTTTCTCATCAAAACATGTCATATAGATTTACTTCTTGAAATTTTCCCACATTTTTTTTGTAGGGTTTTTGTCTAAAATTTTAAGAGGACAGAGGTGAATAATATAGCAATATCTCAGAAAATTTATTGATAGTTTTGGTGTTAATGTAATCCAACACATCATAAAATAATACTCAGAAAAGTGCTGTCATCATCTCCGGGACATGAGTTTGTCACACTTTTTGACACAAGTAGTATATCACTTTGGTATAGAACTTTGAATGGACTGCACCATTCACCATCACTTTGAATTGCTCATTTTTAGGAGACTCATTAGACCCACCTGCAGCTTCATACTTCTGGAAACTTTTATCATTGTTGAAAGAATATATATATATAGCCCCAGTATACTTGAGGGAATATGTATTGTTAATTGCCAATGTGTTAAATTAATATAGAGACTAATATGTAGCTTTTTTTACGTTAAGAACTAAAAAAGAAAGTGTTGTCTTCTGTAGGGACTAAATTTGACATTGTTATTATAGAGAGAAACCAAAATATAGGATTTTTTATGGAAGAACTAAAACAAATAAACAGTACTTAAGTGTAGGGATAAAATCTTTAATTTAGTACTTAAAAATGTGATTACTGTAAAAAAGTATAGTGCTTGGTTCTCTTGGAAAACAAAACTGGACACTTAACAGTGGAAGTCTTCAATTTCTAAAAATGCTTCACAAAAGAAAGATCCATGCATCTGGAATTCTGGACGCTTTTCTAATTGCGTTTATTTCTTTTATAGTTATTTTAAACTTTGAAGAAAAACATCTCGTAAATCATTTCTTAGTGGTTGATCCATTGGCTGTTTGTAATTATCAGATATCCACGTGTTGAGTAAGATGCCAAATTATTTTGGTTATGTTGTTCTAAAGGTCAAGAAGTGGGGAAATCCTGAACTCGCATACATAATAAACCTCAGACATAAATCTGGTAGAAGTAGCCAGATGTTTAATCAATAATATATATATATATATATATATATATATATATATATATATATATATATATATATATATATATATATAATAATTATCTTAAAAAATATATTTAGAGAGATTTTTAATTAATTTACTGTATATTTACGCTAACAATATATTCAGGATTGGTGACCATATTCATTGTTTAAGTTGTTACGAATATAAGAAAATCTTCTACATAATATATGTTTACATGAAACTTTAGCATGGATACATTGATTATATATATATATATATATATATATATTGTCCGTCCTTAATTTTACAAAGTAATGATATGTGTACATTTGGCCACCTCAAGCACATCATTAACATGTATCACTAATTTTTAGCTTTTTCTATCACCCCAAATTACCTATCTTATCTATATTTTTTTCCTTTTCTCTCTTTATCTGTCTAGGATTCAACTAGAGTGGAAGTGTCCCCCAATAATAACCTTTATTCAATTTTACACTTAAGTTTCATGAGATCGTTATAAACTTTCATTTTTATTCCATCTTAGCTTTCCTTTAGAGATACCAAATTGTATTTCTATTTCGTAAATAAAAAAACATATACCAAATAAGAATGATAAAAATTAATTAATTTACACTATAATGATAAAAAAAAATTATGATTTTTCAATTTTGAAATTGGAATTAATTTAAACTGGACAAACTTGTAAAATGATCTTAATTAATTATATCATGTGTAGCCGTGTCGTAGGTATACAATTATCATTTTCTGCTTCTTTCATTTTCACTAGCTACCTAGTTTCCTCTTATTTATACCCCCAAAACAACACCATATTAATCTTCGTGGCAATAATATCGTAATATTACTAACTCTAGACATTATATACGAGTAATACAACTTATACTATATATTTTTATCAGCAAAAAAAGTATAGTAGCAAAAGTGCTCAAACGATACAATTCCTTACATTAGTGGTTAGTAGTTAAATTAACTTGTCCAGTCAGTGTGGAGTATAGACTTTTGTCTAATAACATAAGATTATGTTTGTTTTTTTGTTGTTTGTACGTATATATATATATATATATATATATATATATATATATATATATATAATTAAACCACATATTCAGAGAGATTTTATTAATAGTTATGGTAATGCTTTTGTTGATCCAATTACCATATGCAGGAAGCATATTGTTTGGCACTTGGCAAGCTTAAAGAAGCAATGGTGGAACCACAACAGAAGTCAATGGCTTTCATAAACAACATGCATTCACAACTTAGGGAGCTCACCAAGGCAACCTTGCCTGCACCGAATGCTGAACCAGCTGCAGCTACCACATCTTCTACTAGTGAGTGCAAATTCAGAAGAAAGCCAACAATTTAGCTTTTCAGTATGCATGGCACGCAGTGTAATATTTCGCAGCTAGGTTATTAATTAATTAAGGCTTCAATTATTCTCAAATTGCCAAATCCCATGCTTAAAGTGTACCTCATTATTATATATAAATTAACGGGCATGACTATTATGTATAAATATATTGTGGTTAATTAAAATCTAGTATTGGCTTATTAGTTTTTAGTTTTTACCATAAAAAATTGTATCAATCTGGTTTGGAGAAATTAATTAAAGCTTATCAACGATGAGATATTTACTTTAGATGAAAAAAAAAGTGAAGATTTATTATAAATACTAACACAAAAAAAATCAACAACTAAGATCATAACCCATTAATATACAAATATATATATATATATATATATATATATATATATATATATATATATATATATGTATGTATATATTTACGGATCAAATATACAGATATATAATAAGGGTTATATTAATGAGTATCTCTTAACAAAATATGTGAGTAATTAATATATAAGTATTTTTTTGTTACTAGAAATTACGATGAATATATATTGGTCATATTTGTTTATATTTTTCACTTTTTTCCTTAATCTGACTAAATAATATGTATATATAAAAAAAAAACAAAAAACAAACTTATTACTATTAGTGGTTAATTGCGTAACATATTTTGAACTAATTATAAGAAACATTGAAGCAGTACGATTTGATTTACCAAATGCTATGTATTTGTTTCGTAACGTACTTTTATTTCACCAAAAAATTATTTATTTTATTATTCTAATTCTTTTATTTTTAGAATATACTTTAATTACTCGATTGAATTATCCGGATTGGACTGCTAAAAAAAGGGGAAACCCAATCCAATATAATTATATTAATTGAGTTGGATTATAGGAAATTAGACTAAACTCAACTGGATTTGGGTTATTTACACCCGCTAATGTAAGATATATAAATAATTGTCTATTAGTATTTACACTCTCAGTTTTTAATTCTGCACCCCCTTTTAAATTTTCTTTTCTAAAATTATCCTTTCTAGAAATTGAATAATTCTGGCATTTAGTTTTCCGCGTAGCAATGTATGATTCATTTACCTTCTCCTTCACCACGTCCCTCCTTTAATATATCAAGAAAACACCAACAATGCATGCCCTCTACTAATTCAAGACTGACTCGGTGGTGATTTTTCACTTGTCTGACACTATGGGACGCATCAAGGGTGTGTTGCTCATGCATCGGAACTGCAAGGAGATACTTGAGACATATTCTGATGATTCCAAGTTGGGTGAATAGTCCAAGATGCGAATGAAGTCTCCATCATCATCACACTATGCTAGGACCAAAGGAGACCCCATCACCAAGGTTGAATTGAACGAAATGTTTGGGCAAATAAGGGCCAAACAATGTTGCAGGAGGAAAGTGTTGAATGGTATGAGAGTGAGGTTTTGAGCTTTGGAATCACTTTGTTATAGAAAAAAAAATGTGAGATTAAGGAAGGGGAAAGGAATGTAAGATGCACCCAATTGGATGAATCTGAAAGGGTCATAGGAGGGGTACAATATGCAGGTCTTCAAAAGAGACAGATTAAAGGATCTGAGGGTAGTTTTGTAATAAATTTTAAAAGACAAGGCAATGGGTGCAAAAGAAAACAATGAGGGTGTATTTAGCAATTGTCTAAATAATTTGATAAAACACAAACACTCATGTATGGTCAGCTCAAGCGTAAGGTTATTAAAACTCAAGACTTATATATCCACCAACAAAAAAAATATTAATTTTCATAAAGCAAAATGATATATGTTGCAAAAAAAAGTCCAACATCCAAATCTCTTATTTATTTTTTTGGAAAAGGAAAGCAAGGAAACAAAGATGAAAGATCCCAACTAGGCTGGTATCCTTCCGAGCTAAGCACCCAAGCAAACCCAAATATTATTAAATAAAAAAGATAAAAGCATTACCCTATAGAAAAAGGGACCAAAATTCCCCCAAAAGGAGGTTAGAAGCATCTAAATTTGTAGCTAGGTAAGGCTTTCCTATTCCTATCAAATTCAATCTTGCAAAAAGATGGAATAGAATCCCACAAGAAAGAAGTTTGGAAAATTGAATAGAAAATTTTGCTAATCTATTGGTACAAACATTATCTTCTTTGTAGCTGTGAGATATCCTAAAAAGTTCAAGAGACATGTTCTAATAGAGTAAGTAACTATATTAACATTTGAAAAATTGACTAATCTATCGCCACAAACAATTAAATAATCTATTTCTAATAAAGTAAGAAACTATATTAACATTTTTGGACCAACAAAGAGGAATCACATTCAAGCATAGTTGATGCCATCCTCGTTGATTGGAAAATTCAGTGGCTAAAATTGCGGCGAACAACTCAGCGTGCGCATAGCTGCCAAGAATGGCTCCATTGGAAGGGCAAAATTTTCAAAACAAAAATGAAAATATGGAAGTAAAATGAGGTAAAGAAAATTCGGGAACAAAATTTACAAAATCATTAATGTTCCTATCTAAAGATGATCAGATACTTTCTCTTCTTCTTGTTGTGTCCTTCTTTCTTTTTGGTTTACTATTCTTTTCAAGGTGGGGTATTTACAAAAGACACTCTGATGCTCAAGTTAGGTCTGAGAAAGCGTAGAGAGAATAATGAGTGTAGTAAATGAGTGGATAGAATAAAAATATTTGACAATCTAACCCTTTATATACACATATTTATGGGCCTCTTAAGGTCCATAGACCTTACTTCTTAATTAAAAGAATATAATAAGAGATTTATCTAACAGTGTTAATGTAATATTAAGATAAGCTAAAATCTTTAACCTCCATTGGGTGATGGTTGAGAGGGTACCAAGTCATGACCAAAAGGGTACTAGGCCATGACTGAGAGGGTATTAGGTCATGGCCGAAGGGGTCCTATGATATAAACAAGCCAAACACCTAACCGAATACCTAAGTGCTTTCTTTACTATGGGGGTACTAGACTATGGTTGAAGGGGTCCTTAGTCGTACTAGTATACAACCCCCCCTCCCCCCCCAGCCTCGAGTCTTTAAGAAGACGAAGATGATTAATGAGTTTTTTGTCATACTGAACAGTTTTGACTCTACTCTTACAGGTTATGATTTTAAGGTGTTTTAACTTTCCATAGTTTTGTTAGGGCCGAAAGGTGTTAGGCCATCTTTGGTGGAAAATGGTTGAAGAGTGTAAAGCCATCCTTCACTTAAGGGAGGTAGTCAAAAGGTTCACTTAGCCGAATTATCTGAGTTGTATTTTAGCCAAACTGGTTGGACACAAAATGACCAAGGTTAAGTGTAGATACTTAAGACCAAAGTGGTCGAGAAGCTGAGTAGATAGTCGAGGTTGAGTTATCATCTAGCCAAGTTGCCGAGAAGTTACTTGAGATTGAGTATTCATCTAGCCGAGTTGTCGAGAAGTTACTTGAGATTCAGAAGTTATAAAAGGATCCAGAGTAGGATCCAGTCCAACCTAATCCATTTTCACCCGTGTAGGACCGACTAAAGTAATAAAAGGTTACCATTTGTTGGCAAAAGAATGAATGCTACATAAGTTAAGGTTAATTATAATCTTCCCAGAATTTTGTCAAGCAAAATACTTTCATTATTATTTCTTGAAATAAAATTCATCATACTGTTTTTAAAAAAAAAATATTCGTTATTGATAATAAAGGAATAATGAATGTCCTTCACCGCCCCCATTTGCATGAACATGTAATCATATAAGAAAGGTTACTTAAATGTGTTTGGAAATGTAAAAGCTAGAACTTGTAACATTTAGATGTGAGAAACCATGTCCGTGGTCCATTTCCAAAGACGCTATATATAATTTAACTGCACATTTTATTTTCAGTTTGAAACCATGCTTTCAGTTTCTTGCACAAAACCATCTCCTGTCCAGTCTTTGTCTGACTGCAACCCTTTCTTTATGGCTTTCCTCTTCTGAACTGCTTCCTTCTGCCTTCTTACCAAGTCAGTGTGAGTAGTAAAGTACTCAAGAGAAACCCTGCGATTTTTATAAAAAAGAAATAAATAAATAAATAAAAGGAGGGGCAAAAAGTTGAAAATATGCATTTATTCTGTGTTTGTATAAGATATTGGAAAATGGAAAACAACATCTTAGTTCAAAACCATACCCTCTGAAATCTTCTATGGATGTGAAATTGTGCTTTTTCATAAAGTCTTGAAGCTCAAGACATAGTTTCTTCACAAGACCATAGCCATGCATCATAACCCCAGTGCACACCTACAATTAAAAAAGATAAAAGGTTGGTTGGATGGTTAAGAAGAGAGAGGTCATGGATTTGATCCCTCCTGCTAATAAAAAACTAACAATTAACATTTGTCGATTAAAAAAAAAACCTACAATTAAAAAAAACATCATCTACTTAGTGTGTTTGGATTAACTCGTATTTTCCATTAAACAAGGAGAAACCTGGGGCCAAAGTATAGAATGCCCTATCCTGAGTATCAATTGGGCCTAAAAGGTTATTTGTTGATTATACCTGAACAGTGTTTGCCCCGAGAAGGATAAACTCAGCAGCATCACCACCTGTCTCAACGCCACCAATGGCAGAAAGTGTATAGTTCTCACTATCAAACTCTGACTTCATCATCTTTGCAATGCTCATCACCTTCCCAAGTGCTATGGGATGGACTGCCTTTGCAGAATAACCCCCAGGAGTTGAGTACCTAACAACAAAATTTAGACATGAGATGGTTGAAAAACCTAGGCAAAAAAACTTAATTTGTTCTGAGTGAGATTGCAAACCCCTCAACACAAGGCTCAGGACGTAGTGTATCGAGGTTGATTCCCATGACACTCATGATTGTATTTATGGCAGAAACTCCCTCACATCCTGAACTTAGAGCAACCCTTGCTGGCTATAAGCAGACGCATCAACAAAGTTATTAACATGGTAATCGTGAAAGACAGGCTGAGCAATACATATTTACGAACTTAACTGAAACTGGCATAAAAAAAGTTCACCAAGACATTTCACATGTAAAGGGCAAGAAAGGTTGGCTTTAGAAAATAGTTTGCACAGACATGCATAAGTCAGGCTCAACAAACACATTTTTTTCCAGTTCTAAGTGACATGTACAAGTCCATAAAAAATGCATAAAACCATGTGCATGATGCAACGGATCAACTATTCCACAAACAAAGACTACAAAATTTCAGTGACAATCCATAAATTTGATAACTGAACAAGTTTCCACTTCTTAAACATTAGAATAAGGTTAGAGTATTATAAAAGGACAAGGTACACAGCCAACCTGTGAAATATCAGTTATGTTGGGAGTCATCTTAGCCCAAACAGGAATTGTGGCTTTAGCATTTATCCATCCACAAACCTCTTCCAGAAGAGCACAATCTTGCCCAACAGCAGCACCCATTTTGCGTTCTGGCATACCGTGAGGACATGAGAAATTTATTTCAAATGCATCCTAAGAGAATACCAGAGGTCAGCCATCAGAAAATTCAAGTCGGGAAAATGTTAAATGTCCCAAACTCAGCCAAGAAACACATCTTACAACTCCAGTTTGCTCGACTCTATCAATAAGCTCCTCCCAAGCAGCCTTATTGTACTCCTCCATGATTGAAGCAATGAGAATTCTGTCCGGATACTCTTCTTTTAATTGCTTGAATTCTTTCAACATAATTTCAAGTGGCCTATCACTGATAAGTTCTATGTTCTCCCACCCAATAATTTCTCCTTTTGCAGATCTATCTGCACCTGCCCGTAGCCGGGCATATCGAGGAGTTACATTTATAACTTTTGCAGCATCAAGTGATACCTAGCGAGATAATAAGATCAAATCCCACGTAATCTTTCAAAATACAAACAATCAGTAGTATGGTATGCAAGAACATTCATAAACAAAATAGGGTCAAAAGGGAATATTATTTAAGTATATATTAAATTTTATAGTGCAGCAAAGGCATCTGAAAGGTCCCCTTAAAAACCAATTCATAAGAGAGTGGTTTACCCAGCTATATAAGCACTTATCATGTTCATGAATTACCCGATGTGGGACTATTCTTAACAATATATTCCTACTACACAGGAGTAGAGTGTTTGGTTTGTTACAGATACAAGGCATTGCCTTCATTGAGAATCTGTTTATACATTGGTTTAATTTCAATTGAAAACAAAAGTATCAACTACACCTAAATATGATCCAAGGATTCTTTCTGGAACCAGGTAGAATCTGCATTTTGCAAACAGGATCAACAACAATTCAAGATTTGAGAGGCAAAATTGATGATCTACCAGGAGCATCCAAGTGTCAACTACTCTAAACCATGAAGAATTGAAGATCTGTGGCCTATAATAACTCGATAACAGGACAAGGACAACCAACAGAAACTCATAACTAAATAGCTTAAAACGATGGCATAATCCACAAGAACAGATCAAAAGTCAAAAGAGTTCAAAAGATTGGCATTTTAGACCACAGAACTCCAAACTCTTCAGTTTTCAGCCTTAATTCCCAAATCACAACACAGCTCCAGGTATCTGTATTTACTATAACACAAACCCATTCCTACCAACAAACCAAACACTTTAAAGAGACAAATTAAGCTAATGAAGGAAAAGGTGAGGGAGTAAATGAAAGTAAAAAAAAAAAAAGCTTACAGTTTTAGCAATCACAGCACCCCAACCTTCATCAAATGCCCTCTTCATGACAGTGTAATTGGTCCCTGGTGGACCTGACCCAATAACAAAGGGGTTAGGCATGTGCAACCCATTAACAGTGACACTAAGATCAGGCTCTGTAGCCTGAGTCTCTGAAGCAAACACCTTAAACCCAACTCTGCTGGGACCAACCTTAACCTTCCCAGCACAATTCAAGCCAAACCCAGATGCACAATTCCCAGTTCTGATCTGGGTCATGCTCAAAGATGCCATCTTTCAAGGAAAAATCACAACTTTCTGCAAAAAGCTTTCAGAGGAAAAAAAAAAGAGAAGAAGAAAAGGTGAATCTGAAATTCTGAATGAATCAGAGTTAATGTAATATTCTATGAGCTGGAGACAACAAAAGAGAACGTGCAATTATGAATCTCTGGTTTCGTTTGTTGCATTTGCTCGATTGTATCGGATAAGTTTGGGGAAAAAATGTAAACAATTGCTTCATAGATTGGACTTGCATGTGAGAATGACTGCGGGAAGATATTATAAGGATTTTGGGGGAAATGATGTGAATTAAATATATATTTTAATAAATTCATAGGTGTCGTTTGGGATTCAGTGATTGTGTGGGAGTGGAACATTCTGCATTTTGACAAAGTCACAAACTTAACCAAAGAATGAAGTCACCACTATTTTCATTCTTTTCTACCCACGAAATCTATTGTAGCTTGTAGTACTTGGCTTAATGTATTGTTCTTTAATTACAAATTTCATGTATTTTTTAACAACCACTTGTAATTTTTAAAAGATCAACTAAGAAGCAATTTTTCTTTTTTTCTGGAATAAAGGGGATCAACCCAAGGTTCACTAGAAACCACACGAAAAAAAAAAATAGAAGATGCATAAGTCCAAACGGCATTAACAATAAAAGAAGGAACAAAATATATAAAAAATACGTAATTTATCATAATTGACTGTGCATGTAGTTAAAGCATCAACAACTTGATTTGCTTGACAAAGAATATGACTCCAATAAAGGTGCCTCCTTATTTATCCGAAATAAGAATATTCTGGACAATTTAATTTATTTTTAAATTAAAACATTTAATATTTTTATTTTTTAAAATAAATAATTTTAATCATTCTTTCCGTTGATTATTAGGTACTAAGAAATTTTTATTCATAAACCAAATAATAAATGACTTGCTATATTTCATTATTTTCTAAGATCCTTTATTAATAGGAATAGTTTAAATATTTTTATTTTTATTTTACCATTTTTAATTAAATTTCATAAATTAATATGTAAATTATTTACATGATTTTTTAAAATTGATTTTAATATATAAATTATTTTTACTCTAATTATTTACATAAAATTATTTATAAACAAGACAATAAAATACTTGTTTTTTAGTTAATTATATTAACATTATTTTCAATGTATCATTGGTTAAGAATCATTAATTATTTTAAATTATCAAAATTTATAAATTAAAAAATATTTAATATATAAGTCTTTTTAATTTTACATAAATAATTAGAGTAAAAATAATCTATATATCAAAATTGATTTATAAAAAATTATATAAATAATTTATTTACACATTAATTTATGAAATTTAAATAAAAATTGGTAAAATAAAAATAAAAATATGTAAACTATTTAAAATAAAAATATATATGATCATGATAAATATCACCATAATCGTAATGAGCTTCATGTAGGAAATTATTTTAATCGTCTAATTAACTTACCTATAAAATAATAGAATTCATAAAACTTATATGACTAAATTGATTACATAAATTTCTTTTTTATAAACTTTTTTGTATTCATCCTTAATCCTAAATTAAATTTCAAATGACCAACCAAACCAACCATAAAATAGAAAACAATGTTGAAATCCCAACTCCTCAAGAGATTCTCTTAATTTGCTGTCATTCAAAACATAACACCAAAAACTCCACACATAATTTCCATCCCGAATAAAAAACTTGGAAAAGAATAAGCTATTAGCCACAATATCCACATGACAATCACATAATCCTTCTGACAGAAAAATAAAAGGCACCCCACATATTATATTACTTTCCCTCATTAAACCATGCTTAGTGGCAATTTTGTTTTTCCACGCCCTCCACACAAACATTAGCGACCAATTTATTCCAAACCCCCTTCCACCTTATCCTGTAGGATATTGTAAAGTATTAACTGATTTAGTTAATAATTAATCTTCTTTTTAATATTTTTTTCATTTATAACATTCAAATTCAAAATCCTAATTAAAAAGTACAATATTGATGCTATACTACTCAAACTAACTAATGACAATGTTGGTTAAATATTCTCATTTGATAAGTGTCAATTTTTTGTACTTACATTATTGAATAAATTTTTGTAGAATATAACCAAAAAAATCAATCCAATTGTTGAATAACTTGGTATTATCTTTCTGATAATATATATGGAATTTTACATAAATTGGACATTTTTTTCTATATATTAATTAACAATAAACACTTATATTTTAAATAACATATTATGCACCAAAATAAAATAGTGCAATAAAGTAACAAATAATTTTTTATTTATATAAAATTTAATAAACCTAATCTAGTTTCTTTTTGTGAATACTTAATCTATTTTATACGAACTTTATATGGATGAATTTTATTATATTTAACTTGTAAATTAAAATAGGTCATGTATTTTTTTATATTTGTGATCTAATCCTTGTTTGCGAATAATTTGTTGTTGACTTATAAGAGTATTACTTTTACAATCTTTTTTTATAATGTTTGTTATATTTTTTATGTTACTCCATCGTATTCTTCCTTTTATCCTGCAGTATTTTTTTTACCATCTCTCTGACTCTCTCATATGACAAGAGAATTGTACTACTTTTTTAGGCAAGAGAGTAATACTAAAGTTGTGGCAAGATAATAAAAAAGTTGTCAACAATTACTTTCCAAAATGATATATATATATATATATATATATATATATATATATATATATATATATATATATATGAAATGTATTTCTGGAGCTATGATACATAGTTTCATAAAAATATTTTCAGAATAAGTATAACTAATGAAGTCTAATTTAATTAATTAAACAAAATATATAAGTATTATAAATCTCCTTATATCGGTGTTTAATTCTAGTTCCAGAAATATATTATGGAATAAGTATATCTTATTCTTCTTTTTTAACTTAAAGGTATATAGTATTATTCTGGAAAGTCATATTTGGTAGTCATAAAACATACCTTAACCTTGTAAAAAAAAAATACCTTAACAAGTTGCACTTAATGTATAATATTATACTGTGTTACATTCATAATCTTATGTTGAATATTTTTAAGAGGAACGTGACATATCAACATTAATGAATTTATGATAATAAATTTAAACTGTTTGCTTTTTTTTTTAATAAGATAAAAAACACAAACCAAAACTCAAATAATAAAGGAAATAATAATAAAAGTTAGTATATTAATAAATAAAAATATGTAAGCTTTAATATAAATTTAGTTTTTAAAATTCATATTTGCAATTCTAATGATAGAATTTTTATTATTATATTTAGATATCATGTTTGAAATTTTAAAACATGTCTGACCTTCAAATTTTTTTAAAACAAAATTTAACTTTTAAGCTAAAATAATAAAAATAATACATCTTTCAAACAATGAAATAATATTTTTTTAATTCATTTTTAAAATATTGAAAATGATAGTTTTATACTTTTGGAAAGGTGTACCCATCTTAACTGATAAGAGAGATATAAAAAAAGAGAGAGAAAATATTAGATTTAATAAAAGATTTTATGAGAAATAAATACGGAGAAAAAAGAGTTATAAGACATAAAATTATATAAAATCATTATTTAAAAACTATATATACATATTGTGTGTGTATGTTTATTTCTTTTTGTTTTTCCCTTTTAAGGTGTAATCTTTTTCTTTTAATAATTTTAAGGTGTAATCTTTTTCTTTTAATAATTTTAAGGTGTAACATTATATATAGGTATTTATGTGTATGTAATTTCTTTTCGGAAAAAGTTGAATGATAAATAATAACATATAAATAAATTGAATAAATATACCTGTAATTATTAAATATTGCTAAACAATTAGGATAGTTACCTGTAATTATTATATTTGTTATAATTAAATTTTTGTGACTATTATTTATTTAATTTGAAAAATAAAAGATTGAGGTAATTAATGTATGAAATTCATTTATTTTATTAAACGTAATTATTAAATATTGCTAAACAGTTCATGTATGTAATTTTTTTTTATTAATTTTAATTATTAAATATTGCTAAACAATTAATGTATTAATTTTATTAAATGTAATTATTAAATATTTCTAAATAATTAATATATGCAAATTATGTTTTCTATATTAAATGTAATTATTAAATATTGCAAAAAAATTAATGTATTATTTTTTATTAATTGTAATTATTAAATAATTATAAATAATTAATATATGCAATTGTTTTTATTGAATGCAATTATTAAATGTTGCTAAACAATTAATGTATTAATTTATTTATTTTATTAAATACAATTATTAAATACTGTTAACCAATTAGGATAGTTTCCTATACTTATTAAATGTAAACTGGGAATCTTTTTCAATTCTTACATATAAAAACATTATAATATGCATGATTATTTAAATGAGTTGATTATCTTAATTTTATGGGTTTTTAGGAGTACATAAATTTAAATTTAAGTGTTCTACATGAACATTCATTTCAATATTAGAATGTTTAAAGTGAGTGTTTAACTAAATTGTATAAGTCCTACCATACTTAAAAATATATTTTTATTGTATAAATTTGGTTAATTAATGCTGCTAATGGTGCTTAGCTTATATAAGCAACTTAATGTCATATGCTCCTCTGGAAAATAAAGGCCACATTGCTTAGAATGAAGCAACTCTCATGTAAGCAACTACATTGGAGATGTTATTATAATTTTTTAGTATTATTAATAGAATTTAAAAAATAAAAGGTTAAGGTAATTACATGTAATTAATAAATGTAATTTTTTATTAAGGTTGGTGTACCTACAAGACTTGAGTAAATAATTTGACAACAATTATATATATATATATATATATATATATATATATATATATATATATATATATATAATCCAATACAAAATTGGTAATTTAGTAGTTCATACCAAACTAATCGAGTCATAGTCCTTTTGTTTGTAAGAAAAATATATTTCATTCCCTTTAAAAAAAACTACATTATTTTGACAAATTGATAAAAATTTAACAAAGGCTAATGGGAAACGCAGGGTAATAAAGAAATCTAGGGAAGAAACAAAAATAAGTGTAACTATCTCTTTTTTGGTCGATTAGAAAGAGAAGAAAAATAGTATTGGACTAATTGGACCAATTGAAATTCGACCATCCCCAACGTGTGCATGTGCTCATCATATGGTCGTTTATTTTTATCACTTTTGAGTGAAATATTTATTGATTTTATATTTTTACAAAAAAATTAATTTAAGTATTTTTAATGATTTTTTTAGTTATATTTTTATAATTCACAATATTATTTAAATTTGAAAAATTACACAAATAATCCAAATTCAATGTTACTTGGACCAATAATATATTAATATATGATCATTTTTATTGATTTTTTATCGAATAATATATATTAAGAATTTAATTATAGAATCATTGTTAGTAAAAGTATGTATAAACTACAAAACAATATTTCTTTATTTTCTTATAAATTACAAAAATTGGAAAGTTGGTTTAATCCAAACTGCTTTACAATAATATTGCATTGCATCATATCATATTTGATTTCAAAATTAAATCGCTTATTGGGTAGTGAGACCAATGGAATTAAAGATGGAATTGTTTCACTCCTCAAAGTCCACACTAATGAGGGTTGGCTCTTGAAACATTAGCACAGGCAACCAAAATTTTCCAAGATTGCCTGGAGTGCCCTTTTATATAAAAATATATAGGCTTGTGTTTCCACTTATACTCCCATATTTGTTCGTGAGTCATCATATATAAGTGATTTTGTACTATATATTAAACATTTTTTTTCTCAAATTAGTTATATATATATATATATGATTTGATATTTTTTATTGATCTATGTCACCAATCATGTTTTTTTAGGAGTGTCACCAATCATGCTTAATATAATAGGACTTAGTTTTTTTATACAATTTTATCAATAGAGATAATATAGTTAATGACTTTAGAACCCTTGTATCCTACAGGCAAAGACTGTCATCCTTGAGATTGACTTTTAGTATAGGCTACGAAAACTAATTAAATACAAACATGATGTGCACGAGTTTTGCTTTGAATATTGATTTGATGGCTCACTAGGTGATGGTTCGAAAATCAGTTTAATTTATCATTATAATTAAGCCAAAAAAAATTGAGCTTGTTGCTTTTTCACCTCCACCATTATAAATATG
Organism: Glycine max; assembly: GCF_000004515.6. Lineage (NCBI taxonomy): Eukaryota > Viridiplantae > Streptophyta > Magnoliopsida > Fabales > Fabaceae > Glycine > Glycine max. The sequence continues at coordinate 40,640,290 of NC_038245.2, read as the reverse complement.
GCTGCAACGGAAGCAGATTTTGAAATAGAAAACTTAGTGCTAATTAACGAAGCTTAAAGGAAAAGTTACTTATAAATTAAAAATGTTTGTGATTGTAAATAGCGATAAAATTTTGGAATTTCGTCTACTATAGTTCTTCCTATTTTAAGCTAAGCTTGAGGGTCCGTGTTGTCAGTTGTGGCTCCTTTAATGAACACGTGCGATATATATTGTTGTCTAAAATATTTTAATTACGTTGTGAAATCCGGTTTGGGTGCATGACATGGTTCTTCATATTCCTTTTTTCAAGATTAGCTTTGCTATATTTTTTTAACTAAAATCTGAAAGCTTTATATGTTAACATTAAAACCTTGCATATGTTCACGGTACTTATTTATAGTTGGCTTTTTGAAATAATTGTATCTTTTATATGCTATAATTGCTTGTTTTAATGCTCAGGGTGAAAAGTACTCTTCCCAAGTTCCCATTGTATGCTTTGATATGTGAAAAATTGTTGAAATTAAGCATTGAAGTCCTGATGAATACATTTGAAGTCTGCATATAAATACATTTAAAGTTCTTTGTGTGTAGAAGGATTAAAACCTAAACATTGTACATCTGTCGGATAAACAAGATATAGTCAAGTAACCTTACCCTTACTTTTATCTTAAGTGATTTAGGTGAAGCTTGAAGAGGCTTTTGGGAGAAAGAATACTTGTTATGTTGCTTGGAGAGATAAGTTAAAGAGTAGTTAGATGTAAGCCTAAAGTGGCTTGGAGCAAAGAATGCTTGTAACCAATATGGTCCATAATGGAAACTTGGAGGTGCCTCAAAATATGGATATAGTCACAATGAAAGATGAACCATTATAATTTTTTTTTGTTTTATTATTTTTTTTATTTCTTACTTATAACATGTTTTAAGATTGTATTTCAAACATATTTTGATCTTCATATATCTTCATAAGTTTCTTGAGGTTAAAACATATTAAAAAATTCAAGTTATCTTTTGCATTGTATGATTGGTAAGACAATCCATATTAAAAAATTAAAGTTATCTTTTGTATTGTTAAAAACATAATTAACCTACATTTTATTTTACAAGGTGCACACAAACATGTCTAAATAAAATGACAACGATAATGATGACAGAACTCATGATAAATAAAATGATGATGATGACGTTTAGTTACTACTTTCATTTTTATATATAATATTTTTTCAACTAATTCAAATACTTTAAAAAATAATTAATCACATTAAATTTGTCAATTATTTATACAACTCTTTCAAAATTACCATTTATTTCTCTCTTTCTTTAATTGCTACTCACCTAGGAGTAATTAATATTTGGAGAGAGAATATTGTAGATAATTAAGAGCATTCCAGATTAAAACTAATTAATGCACCGGACTTTTAGAAGAAGGTCTTATAAAAAGGACAAACAATAAAGGGAAAATGATTTTATATATAGTGACATAGGTAGTAAATTGGAACAACCACACCAATTAATTTATGCAATTGATATTAGTTTTTGATTCATTGGTTAACAATGTGAAAAATTAAACTTAATTTAGAATTGAAAATAAAAGAGCCATACATAATTCTGAATTCTAAATTGCTTTATATCATCAAAGAGAATAGACGACAAATGGAATGACTCTCCTAAAACTGAAAAAGTTTGAATCCGGGGAAATATTCATCAACTTTAAAAGGTTATCTCAAGAAAAAACTAATGTTATCCAAACCCAATCCCAGTCCAAACAAAACTCGAGTCCACTCACTTAATAGGTTTTTGGGTTTTTGCAAACAAATGGGTGGTTCAAGAGTTGATTTGTTGTCCACCTTTCGCTAGACTCCTTCTTGAGGC